>NC_134834.1:181999915-182300903 GCF_004210375.1 Tachypleus tridentatus
AGACCTTTTCCTCAAGTGTTAATTTAATAAATTTATATATATGTGTGCGTGTATATGCCAGTTACATTTTCATCAACATGTTTGTATAAATCAAAAGAAAAGTGAAGGAAATCAAAAGCTTCTTATGCGGAACACTAATCGGGAAACTGACTTAATCACAGTACTGGCCGTCATGTTAATTCTTTCTAATTGGTTTTATTGGAATTTTAGCTATTTATTTGTGTATATAATACACTATTTCTTGAGTTTTTTTTTAAAAAAAAGGAATCGTATTACCAACGATACATCACATTTTATAACACTTATGGCTCAAGACCCGAGATGCTATTGAAAGCACTTCCTTCGTAGTTGTTCTTACTTAGCCTATAGCCATAATTAAACATTACTGTCCGATATCACAGTTCGCATTCTAGCAAGCTTTTGCAAAAGAAGTCGAGATCAAACTTCGACAAGCCATAATTTTGACAACCATTTCATGGGACATAGAGTTTGTTACCGAATAGGACTGAATGCGGCTTCCCAATGTTCAATGTGTTTGACTGCAGACCTGCAAGTACTTAATGTTTCATTACCGCCAAAAATAATAAATAAACAAAATAGCGATCTGCACTTCAAAGCTGTAGTGTTATAAGAGTAACTATCAAATATCGTTGATTAGTTATACAAGAGTAGCCCAACAGTTGGCGATTGATGTTATTGACAAGCTGCCTTTTCTTTAGTCTATCAATTCAAAATTATGGAGAGCTAACAAAGATAGTTGTAGATAGCTTTGCTCAAGTATCTACAAAAGAACAATCCAAGAACACATTTAATCAGACTAAAGCACAACATTTTAGTTGAGAACTTGACAGGTAGATGGTCATTTATGATTTCTGTGATTTCAAGTTCTTCTGCCAATTCTCTCTAATGAATGGCTCGTTGATTTCGGAGTGTGGCTGGAAAGTTGTGAAGTTTTGGCTCAAAAAAAGAAATTTAATGAATATATTTAATGTGAATATTATTTTCTTTGGTGCAGTTCAAATTTTAAAATCACTATTTTGTTGCCAAATAACCTTCCATACAAATTTATGCTAGTAAAGAACAAACAATAATATGTATTTGTTGCAAAGGCAAAAATAATAATAAATATAAACTGATCTTTATCTAATATGAACTATTAAAGAAAAATAATTATTTACTATAATTCAAGCTTATTTTGAAAGTTATTGTAAGGTTTCAAGTTTTACTGTATTAAAGCAGCCATTAAAGAAATGAAAGTCATAACTACTGTTTATACATACAATGTTATATTTGTATATCGAGGTGTGGATATTACATATGTACATATATACCCTTCCATAACTCTTATATGTACATATCTTAGTGTAACTTCTATGGCGAGGTGGTGAGGGTGCTCGTCTCATAATCCGTGAGTTCAAATCCATATCAAACATGCTCGCCCTTTCAATGGTAAGAATGTTATGAGGTGACTGTTAATCCTACTCTTAGTTAATAAAATAATAATTAAATTAGGGGCTGTTGCAGAGGTAATCAGTCCTCTTATATAAATCTTGACATAATTATTGTATGTGTTTACTGTAGAAAACATTTCCCAAAATATAATTTTAGATACACGGAACTGTCTTCTTTAACATCGAATGTTTTGAGTAGACATGTGTTTTTCTATCATTGTTATATATTTGTCGTTTGCCAGAGGACAAATGAATATATCTATTGGTGTTCTGTGTTATTTAAAATACGAGGTTAAATAGCTATTTTAAATAAATGTCATAAAAACTTTGAGGTTAACAATATGAACAACATATATATAAGGAAATTAATAAATATAATTTAAGGCGAGTTTTAATTTACTTAGAAGATTTCAAATAATAGATTCACCATTCTAATATCAAGCATAGCTTGAGAGAAAAATATAGCATTATATCCTTAACTCATTTCAAAGTTAAAATTCTATTTCTTCAAGCAAACACTGTCGATTCGAAAATACAATATTTATATCTAGGTTATGTTGAATAATTAGCAATATCATACAATTTTAATAATAAATAGTTGAAATTATTTGTTAACTAAGGATTACGACGTAGTCTCTTATAGGACGAAAGAATTAACGCGGCATTTTTCAGAACCTCTGCTCAGGTCCATTTCCATTAGCAGAACAAGTAATACAAAACTTAAAACCAAAATACTTTTTTCTCCAGAAAAATTTGGACATCCAAGAGTCCAGCTATTTTTTTGTCATTGTTGTTTTTTACCTGCGTTTTTTAGAACCATCACTTGGCTCAATTTCCTTAAGTTGGGCTTATAATACTACACTCCTAAATGGTGCCTCAACGGTTATGTTCCATTAATAGGCTTTATAAAAGTATCCTTACAAAACCGAAAACATTTATACCATATCTTATTGATTAGGCCTAGAAGTATAAGAATATAAACAACAAAAAATTGATTCTGGACACTGGAGTTTATTTATATTTGAGTAATATTTTATGTTAATTATAAGTTATAGCGTGTCTTTTTCAGTGCAAATCTACGGATTTACAATGCTCAAATCAATGGCTCGATTCCCCTTGATGAATACAGCAGATAGCCCGATGTGGTTTTGCAATACAAAAAACAAAATACTCTTTCTGTTTTGATATGTGACTGGTAGCATTACATCTAACAGATTTACTGGACGATGTCTTTTAAATTAATAGAAAAAAACATTTTTTTTTTTTCCAGTACTGAAATGTTAGTCATTACTTTTACTAGAAAATAGTAACCACATTACAGCCAACATGTGCTATTTGAGTACTATAGCATATTGGAGAGTATTGGGTCTACGATTGGAATGATTTTTCTTATGGAATATGGGAATTGTCAAAACAAAATATTATATTTTGACAGACAATTTTTTAAAAAATACTTTGATGTCAAATACGATCACTTTACAATGTTTTGTTTTATTGATACATCGATATTGAATTTTCAATTTTATAAATACACACTCTTGTACTTCTTTCCGCGAAAATGTTTTTTTTTAATTTTTAAAAATTATTCCAGATAGGTTTGATAAGTCATCTGGTAACAATACATTATAAGCCTGCAGGCTTGGCCGGGCATGGTTAGGAGGTTAAGGCACTCGATTCGTATACTGAAGGTCGCGGGTTCGAATCCTCTTAACTTCCAACATGCTCGCCCTTTCAGCCGTGGGGGCGTTATAACGCAACGGTCAATCCCACTATTCGTTGGTAAAAGAGTAGCCCAAGAGTGGGCGGTGGGTGGTGATGACTAGTTGCCCTCCCTCTAGTCTTACACTTCTAAATTAGGAACGGCTAGCGCAGATAGCCCCCGAATAGCCTTGCGAGAAACTCAAACCAAAACTTTCAGGCTTACCGTTCAGCCATTAAGAGTATTTATTTATCTCTTCGTAGCAAAGTTCACTTCCACATTTGTTGTCAGTATTTTAAATACATTTTCGGCTGAATAATTCACAAGAATAAATTAATAGAATCAGTGCTACACGTTTTTTGAATCCTATAGAATGTGATGAGTAAAATACAACTCGAAACATTACGTATAGAAACCTTTCTGAGTTAAAAGATGACTGTCTTTATTCAAAATTTGTTTCAAAATTCTGAGAAAGATTTAATCACAAGTTCCAAATAAATCGGATATGTCTAACATTGAACTAGTTTTGATTTTCACCTTTCCATGTTAACGCACACTATTGTGTATAAGTACAATTAACCTGAAGAAAAATCTTCTATATACTTATCACAGCTACGACCAGAGTTATGTATAAATAAACACCACAGTAGAGCTTAATAAGCTAAAATCAATCGAAAATTAATTAACAACGTACCTTGTTTATTTGTTTTGAATTTCGCGCAAAGCTACACGAGGGCTATCTGCGCTAGCCGTCCCTAATTTAGCAGTGTAAGACTAGAGGGAAGGCAGCTAGTCATCACCACCCACTGCCAACTCTTGGACTACTCTTTTACCAACGAATAGTGGGATTGGTTGTTATATTATAACGCCCCCACGGCTGAAAGGGCGAGCATGTTTGATGCGACTGGGATTAGAACTCGCGACTCTCTGATTACGAGTCGAACGCCTTAACCCATCTTAAACAACATACCTGAAGGATTCTAACTTTTTATGTATTATTGCGCTCATTGAAATAGGAAGAGCTGAAGATGGTTACAATGGTATTGAAGAATGAGGAACCTTTATCATTCATGGAGGAATATAAATAATCTGCAACATATTAATATTTTAGACCATCCTTACTATCTCTTGGAGTATCTATTATAAACCATTATAATCTCTACCGTGATTCTTTGTTCTCTCTTAATGGTAAAAATATTCTTTTTTAAGACTTAATGGAATAAAAAACAACAACAGCAAAGAAAAAAATCGCATTCAGAATGGTCGAAAACATGTGTTGATCCTATTTCACAGGTAAAAGTTACGTGGCATTAGTTTTTCACATGACCTTCGTGAAAAGGCGAGACCATCTGAAAAAAGTGTGTGTGTATTTTTTCTTATAGCAAAGCCACATCAGGTTATTTGATGATTCCACCGAGGGGAATCGAACCTCTAATTTTAGCGTTGTAAATCCATAAACTTACCGATGTGCTAGTGGGGAATCCTGAAGAGGTGAAAAAAGTCCTCGTACCTATTGGTACAGTACTGTGCAAAAGCATTAGGATAAGATAATATTTTGTCATTTTTTTTCCCCATTTTATGGGGATAATCCTTCCATGTCATTACACGATGTAAATTTCAACACTATGGTAATGCTTCACTGATCCCTATTGATAGTTCAATGAGTCAGGGTGACTGTTTATAATTCCCATGTACTTGTATCAAGGACACGTCATAAGGGTTCTACTTCAATAAAGATATTGGTCAAATTTAGTTTGAAATAACTGTCATGGAAGCCTTTGCAGTTTATTAACCGAAATAAAAAGAATTGTTGTTGTTGTTTTGAATTAAGCACAAAGTTACTCAATGGGCTATCTGTGCTCTGCCGTTGTAAGTCCGTGGACATATCGCTGAGTTACTGGAGGACAATAAAAAGAAACTAGCAAGGAGCTAGCATATATGGTACCGATATGTACTAGAAGAAATCAATTTCATAACACTCCACAAATAAATCTTGATAAAAACAGTGTTTAACACTGTATAATATTAAGTTTCGTTGTCATGCTACGACAAAAAAAATGTAGAGTATTGTCAGTAGAGCAGGAAGTTTGCACAAAAGCTGATTGGACTCTCCCATAAGTTACGGCAGACTTGAAATGTTCCACAAACACTGTTATGTACACCCTAGATCGTAAGACAAAGACTGGTAAATTTGAATATCGAAAAGGAAATTGCAGAATATTAATTCAGTTTCGTTACTAGTTTAACATTGGTAATACGATTTGTAGGTTTTGGTATCCGTACTTGTGATGTTAATTATCGAGCTTATTTTTTGTTAAGCGCTAAGCCACACACTCAGTGGGCTATCTATGCTCTGCCCAACGTAGGTATCAAACATCGATATTTCCATTACAATCCCTCAGATTTAATGCTGAGCCACCAGGGAGCTAAGATGTCAAGTATTCTTCAATGCGTGTTCGAAAAGTATTTTCTGAGTTTAAAATGCTCAATTAAGTTTTCAAAGTCGCTCCCCTTTCATTGAACTTTTGTTTGTTTGTAGTTAAACACAAAGCTTACAATAGGTTGTATGTGCTCTGACAACCGCGGGTATCAAAATCCGGTTATTAGCGTTGTAAGTCCGCTGGGGTGACAATTAAGTTCACTTTTTTTTTTCAAACAAGCAAACGACTGTTTCAACAACATACAAACCTTATGTTCTCAGGCTTTGACTCGTCGTTTGTTCTTCTACTGCTAATCTCCCATTAACTCTTTAAAGCCTTGGTACCAATAAACTCCAATTACCACCACCTTAAAGCCAAGGCTTGACATACGATCTCTACCTACAAAACCCACATTTAGCTTTCCTGTATAGCACTATAACTTCATAACTGAGACTAGAAACTCAACACTCTACAGCTGTCCCCTGACACTGTCGTAAAGACACACCTCGTATCTTTTCTCTCCACCCCCAATACTGAAGTTTGTTTTTTTCTTATAATTTTACCACTGGAAAACTTTAAACCTTATTAGAAAACTTAGTGATAAGAGTTTAAGATGCGTCATTTACGGTGAGTTTTTGTGTCTACTTCACATAATCATGTAATACCACAACACCTAAGTTCAAAAACAAAACGTAATATTTGTTAACTATGACGTTTCACAACTAAACATAAAGATACATAAATATTCCTCAAAATATCTTTTCTATTCCTAGGACGGTTTGTTTGTTTTTAATTTTCAAGCAAAGTTACACGAGGGCTATCTGCGCTAATCGGTCTCTAATTGAGCAGTGTAATACAAGGGAGAATGCAGTTTGTCATCACCACCCATCGCCAACTCTTTTACTAACGAATGTGATTGACCGTGACTTTATAACGCCCCTACGGCTGAAAGAGCATGTTTAGTGCGACGGTTTATCGAACCACCTGACGCGCTATAAAAAAATATTATTCTCGAAATCTGCATAGCTGAATTATAAAGAATCCGATATTAAAAAACTTTTTTTTTTTTTTATGAAGAACAAAATCGCAGGCCTCTTTTATCATTGTAATACTCAGAGCTCCAAAGTGGGGAGCACGTTTTATCGGCAGTGGGATGCCAAATATGACGAAGTCTTGGATTCACATCACAGTCCTGGCTCGTTGACCATTAAGCCAGCTCCAGTTACCTGAACAAAGATTATGAACAACCCATCAGTAACTGGAAAACGTAAGTGTAATTCACAACACTCACGGATTGCTTTAAGTAACCAACAAACGTTTTATAAACTGTTATGAGCAGTTCGTGAATAGATAAATGTTACCTCTACCAGCTAGCATGGAATACGTTTAACTGTTTATAATTGTTAATGTTAGGAATATCAAGTGACTCAAACCTCAGACTAGTGTGGTTGTTAGGAGTATCAAGTGACTTGAACCTCAGATTAGTGTAGTTGTTACGAGTATCAAGTGACTCGAGCCTCAGACTAGTGTAGTTAGGATTATCACCTCAGACTAGTGTAGTTGTTAGAGTATCAAGTAACTCGAGTCAGTAGTGTAGTTGTTACGAGATTTATCAAGTGAGAGTATCAAGTGACTCGAGCCTCAGGCTGGTGTAGTTGTTAGGAGTATCAAGTGACTCGAGCCTCAGACTAGTGTAGTTAGGATTATCAAGTGACTCGCACCTCAGACTAGTGTAGTTGTTAGGAGTATCAAGTGACTCGCACCTCAGACTAGTGTAGTTGTTAGGAGTATCAAGTAACTCGAGCCTCAGGCTGGTGTAGTTGTTAGGAGTATCAAGTGACTTGAACCTCAGACTAGTGTGTTGTTGGGAGTATCAAGTGACTCGCACTTCAGACTTGTGTAGCTGTTAAGAAAATCAAGTGACTCGCACCTCAGACTAGTGTCGTACGAAATATTTTATTGTAAAAATTGTAAAAAGCAGAAAAAAAAGACAAAACAAAAAATATAATTTATCCACTAAAGGGTGAATCCAGAGTTAAAAAAAAGGCTTAGTTCATGCTTCTAATATATCACTAATAATGTTCCTGGTGGTAATACAAACACTAGTTCCGCGTGTTTTTACATGTCCTAGTGGACGACATTGGAACAAAAAATAACCTGTTATCAAAAGCAAATAACGTGGGTGGAAACTAATTAGATGAATTACAGAAATATTTTTTAATTCGATTTAGTAATGATCTATATCATTCTAATGATTTATTAATGATCTATATCAGTCTAATGATTTAGTAATGATCTATATATCAGTCTAATGATTTAGTAATGATCTATATATCAGTCTAATGATTTGATTTTCTATTTCACACTCGTTTTCAAAAACTATATTCCATGTCTCCAAACAAACAATTTTGAAAATATACGGCTATATAATAAAATTCGGAAATTTTATTTCGCTAGTATCACTGTCTTTCCAGTTTATTATTATTATTATTCTGAGAAACGAATAAAGCAAATGTATGTAAACATGTAAAGCTTGGTTTGTTTTGAATTTCAAAGCTACATTCAGAAGTGAAAGACGAAAGTTAGTCATCACCATCCACCACAAACTCTTTTACCAACGAATAATGGGGCTGATCGTCACATAATAACTCCCCACAGTTGAAGGGGAGCGAGCACGTTTGGTAAGACGAGAATTCGAACCCGTAACAATCAGATTGCGAGTTAAGTGTCCCTAACCACCTGGCCATATATATATATAGAAAGAGAGAAGAGCGGATAAAAGAAAAATATCGCATTAATAACTCATGCTTCACCATAACCTGGAGTTTAAGTTATTTTCAGGAAAGACTAATCAACCAATACATACATAAGTAATATTTAAATTTTATATCCATGAGTTTTTATCTGATTTTTTTTTTCATTCCATGTTTCTCCTGGTTAGTGATGTAAAAATGTAGTTTCAGAAACTAGGTGGCAGTAAGTTAAATAAGCAAAAAAAACCAACAGGATTTAAACATCCAAAACGACAGCATTTTCCCGCTCTTCTGTAAGCGATTAGCGATTTTTTCAGAAATCAAAAAACCGTCATAAGTTGCTAAAGAACACTTACGTGAATTCATCTCCCAAAGATGTTTTTTTTTTTTACATTTCCATCAAGTTGAAACAGTTGTATTTTAGCTTTATTTTAATGGTGTCACATTAGAATCTCTCTACCTTGCGTTTAGTATTTACAGATAAAAATAAGTCTTTAAAAAGTAATAATAAACAGAATTTATTTTCCTTGTGATCACAAAAGAAAAAACAAACAAAATGATTACATGCACAATAAGCATCACTGTGGACTGTCATTTCTAAAATGAATAGCTTCAGTGGTACCATTTCTGTAAAAATACTGGAAAAAAAAAATAAAGGAGGGAAAAACACAATAAAACAAATAAACTTGTATATGATCTCAAAATTCAAATTTGCTCATATTTTGCACTATGCTTGAAGACAATAATCATGGTTACTTAAGAAACTAGTGTTTCAGCAGATATTTTGAAGATACTTTTTACCTAGCATTATTTATACTGTACACCTGATTTCTAGCATAATGTACTTAAACAGTTCAGATATATATATATATATATATAAAAGAAAGTTAAAATGACAATATTCTAAGAAAATAATTTTCGTTTAAATAATACAGTCACTTGCTCTAAAGTCTATAAACATATACATGACTTGAGCCTCTTGATTTTGTTGGATAACGTTTGGTTTTTGTAATATCGAGTAATTCGGGAAACTGCTCATTTTTAATGTTAATTTATTTTCAATGAGATATCCATCAGTTCTCAACAACAGATTAAAGGTATGACAAGGCATTAAGTACACCTCCTATCATAAAATTACTTTTATTAGCTGTTGTAAAAATTTAACATCTTGTTAGGACATTCTATCCACGTTTATAAATATCTTTAAAAAGACTGATGTACGAGTGTCTTAGTTAAGATGACCTACCCTCACACAGTTGCTACCACTGCACATTCTATCACTATGCACAAGTACAAATATGATGAAACAACGTTCTGAGAGCAAGAATATATATGTACAAATCTGCAAGAAAAAAAGAAAAAAAAAGAAAAAAAAGAGACAGAGGGAACGCCCATAAAAATAATGACCAGGCATTTCAATCATAGATTACAAACCCTTCAAAATTTCTTATGCAAAGAATGCTTTATTACAGGGCCTGTCAAATGACAAACTATCATTCTATAACAGCCATGGTGTGAAAGGCAGGATTTCATGGAACATTTTGGTGTTAAAACCGAGCTCGAAGATATACTGCCGATACGTCATGGTCTCCATACCCAAACCGCTTGGCATGCTTATATACCTGAAAACACAAACCAAAAACAATGAACTATTAACCATTAATAGTGGGTAAAGTTTTAAAATTCTATAAAACATTCTCTCTGATAGTTGTCTATGGTTTCTTGAAGTGGTTTATAAACATCTTGCAAACAATTTCAGTTCAAATAAAGAATACTTGCAACAACAACAACAACAACAAAATGTACTTTCATGTTAATAACCGACATCTGTAGGCTTAAACAGGAGAAAAAATTTTAAGTATTGTTATCTGTAAACCCATTATTGACACTTACTTGTACAGTAATCATTCATATGTACAAAAATATTGTCTTACAAGACCTTGGATAAAACATGCAATCAAAATATTCAACTAGAGATAAGTTTTATTTATTTATTTATTCAGACATAGTGCAAGTACTCCCAAGAAATGTTAAATTACAGGCAGTTCTTTTGTTTAAGTAACAAAATTCAGTATCTTATAACTCAACTTTTTTTTTTTTTAAATAAAGAAGATGGTTGTGTTGTTTTGAATCTTGCACAATTTTTCACGAGGGCTATCATGCTAGCAATTCCTAATTTAGCAGTGTAAGACTAGAGGGAAGGCAGCTAGTTATCAACACCCACTGCCAATTCTTACACTACACTTTCAACAACAAATAGTGAGATTGACTGCCACATTATAATGTCCTCATGGCTAAAAAAGCTGTTTGGTATGATGGGAATTTAATCCTGTGATCCTCAGATTGTGAGTCGAACACCCTAACTACCTGGTCACGCTAGGTGAAATTTGCATAAACCAAGAACTGTGCTTTACAGTAATTGTAGTATGTGCATATTCATCAATATATATACATATAAAAAAATTCCTTTACATTACTTTTAATAAGAACCAATTATTTCAAAGTATTCTGATATTTTTATTGTAGCCCTCTTTTATGTAAAGGTTACAAACTAAACTAACACACGTTTCTATTTTAAGATTTACCTACACAAATATTATTGTATTAACACAACTACTTGTTACCAATATATGTAATATAAACCTGGTGAGTGTGTATACTAATTATATTTCACAGTTTGTTTAAAAAGAAAGAACATACAACTTAATGAATAGTAATTATACATTTCAGTTTGTTTTTTAACATTTCCTGTATACAAAGTCTACCCCCAGTGTTCTATACTTTAAAAGGCAGGAATATCGATTTGAAGTTAATTTTATATTAATCACAATTAAATAACATACCAAGTTAATTAATTAATGGTTTACTACTGTATTTACTGAGGAAAGACAATTCTGTAGTTAAAGAACTAATTATAACACCATTAACAGATTTTATCCAAAAGAATGATGATACAACAAGTTTTTGTTTATTAGTTTTGTTTGGAAGTAACTTTATATACAGCAGCTTTTCCTTACCAACACATGTTTGGTAAAGTGTGCAGAAATAATTCACTTGGATAAAAACTGTGTGATGTGTGATATATGTCATGCTTTTTACGATAAAAAAATGCAGTAATAAGACATAATAATTTACTAATTTGAATATCTCTTTTGTTTAGCAACCTTCAAACAAGTGCCTCACAATTATAGTACTTCAATGTAATATCCGATAGACTTTACCACAGATTTAGGTTGACATGGTAGAAAAATCATACGATTAATACAAAACTTTTATGAGAGTGAAAATAGAAAGCTAGTCATTTTGATTTCATCACAATAGTCAACATTTCCTGATATAAACTACAATTACATAATTGTGCACAACAGAATTAGAATTATAAAAATTCCAAATGAAACCAGCACACAGTTCTTGTTTTGTAACCAATTTCAGCTCTGTAGTGATTATTAATTTAAGAAATGCAATGCCTGAAACTTTTTTTTGTACATTTTGTGTTAATATCCAAGAACCTATTAATATGGAACTAAAAACAAAATATGAATCACAAGTTATTAGGTTTTCTTTTTGTTGGAAATGTGGTGACCGAGACTTCTCTCCCCTTCAACACATTGATTCACTAATAGATATAGCCAAGACCCATTCACATCTTCCTGTGACTATACACTGTGAGTATGAATAAACATTGACCACTTCAAAATTCAGTGATTTTTTTGTTTGCTGTCAAGTGCAAAGATACACAATGTACTATCTGTTCTGTGCCTAACACACACAAGCGAAAACCAGTTATTAGTCTTACAAATTCTCAGAGTTATTGCTGAGCCACTAGGGGACTTGATTTAGTGAAGACCAACCCACAGAAAGTTGGAGTTTAATAATGCAAAGTTAAATGTGAAACTTTTTTTAACTTTATGCAACAACTATACAAATGTGATTAAGATGAAAAGATAAACAGTATAAAATAGAGAAAATAGACATTAAAAAAAGGGCTAAAAACACAAGATAAGGTTAAATAAAAACAAAAAAAACATTGTCTGCAAAATAATAAAAAAAATGGTCAACCTAAAAAGTGTCATCACTGCCAATGGAATTTCCAACACTAAAAGGACACTGAGTTAAAATATGTCTAAAATGGTGACTTAATTCAGTTTTGTAGCAATAACAGGAAAATAGGATGCGGGTATTTGTGACTTGAGTGCCACAGAATGTTCCATTGCATAAAAAAGTGGCCAATATAGAATCGTAAGGAGAACTTCTCTCTTATTATTGCACAAACTAGACTGTCAAATCAACTTGTGTTGTTACTCACCCTGAATTACTTGCCAATTGGCACAAAGCCTTGTTTTCATGACATTCTTCAAATTCAACTAAAGAATAGGCAAAGTTGTTTTGTTGCCACTGGAAGCTGATTTAGTTGTGGCATTAACAAGTTTATTTTCTTAGATTCCAACATGGCCAGAAATCCAGAAAAATAGGATAAAGATAGAAGACAATAAGAAATGGGTCAGTATTTTCTGAGTATCCAAGAGCAAAAGGTGAGAACTAAAAGTTGTATAATTTTAGAGCCTTTAAAGAGCCAAGCAAATTGGCACAGATTGTATAATTAGTTTTCTGGTTAGCTTCTATATGATTTAGGGCAAGAGAAAATGTATACAACAATGTCAGAGCCCATTGAAACATCATTTTATAACATCCTTCCAATCCAATTTCAATTAATAAAAACAGAAACTGATATCTCCAGTTCAGAATGTCTGATAAATCACAGTGTGGGACATTAACTAGCAATGACAGGATGGACTGATCACTTGATTCAGTAATGTAATCCATTATCAGACCAAACTCTGTTGACATACAAGTTGCAGTGTGAGACATTAACCAGCAATGATAGAACGGGCTGATCACTGGATTCAGTAATCTTATCCAATGTCAGACCCAATTATATCAACACACAAGTCGTAGTGGGAGACATTAACCAGCAATGATAAGATGGACTGATCACTGGATTCAGTAATATCATTCAATGTCAGACCCAACTCTATCAGTCCATCCTATCATTGCTGGCTAATATTTCACATTATGACTTGTATGTTGACAATTTGATCCAGTGTCAGATCCAAATCTGAGAACTTTGCTTTATTACAAAGGCCAAATGTAGGAATAGCAGGCCACTTATTTAAAAAATAAAAAACATCAAAAGTTTATTGAGGAAAGATACACTAAAGGTGGAATGACATGGTAGTGGTTGCAACTTTGTTGCATAAAGCAAAAGCATTATGAACATCAGAACTGTAGTGAAAGTTTATAGGATTTTGTGTACCAATTACTGACTGGAGAAATGAAAACAATCATGTACCAAGCTAAAGCCCCTGATACCTGAAGTTCAATTCCTTCAATACAGATTCTCTGGTTGAGTTGTAGATTAGAGACTGTTGATAAGGGTTGTTATTCAAGGTTTTAGCTTTCTTTACTTTGCTTTCCTCAGTCCATTTAGGGAATGATCTAAAATATTAGTGATGGAAGCCTGAGCAGTTGACAGCATGGCTCTAATTGATGTATGGCTATTGTTATATTTGCCATTGCAACAAGCAAATAACCATGGCAGGATGTTTTGCAGCATCCAAACTACTGACAGTGAAAACATCTGAGAGGGTTGGGAATATATACATATAGCCTGATTTTACATTTCAGATAACCAGCTTTATGGTGGATGGTGGACGTGGTGATGTAAACATTGAAATCAGAACTCTAGTTAGCCCAAACATTCCATTTTTACAAGTGAAAACTTGCCCAACCCCTGAAACTCTGTGACTGGAGAATCTTCAACTCAGAAATGTTGGAAAAAGTTCTCTCAACAATAGCTCCTTCCAAGGAATTCAAATTACCATAAAAGGTTACTTCAGAAGATATGTTCTCAATGACCAAGCACATTGACTCCACCCACCAAGCTATATTATCAAAAGTTTAATAAGATAAGGAAAGTGCAGCATTACCAGGGTTTGTAGGAACTATATCTGATTACTAGTACAAGATATAATGGCCAAAACACCAGTTGAGAATGTCTAACAATGGTACTCAGTTGACTGTAGCCACAACTGATTGACCCTGAGGAGACTATTCCAAGGCCAATGGTATACTGCAGTGACACAAGCAGCACTAGGCCATGGGACCCTCTCCTCCTGTTAACAAGTTGTAATGCATAGCAAACATGTGGGCAAAATTTGGATTATAGAAAAGGTAAACTGTACAGGTACCCTTATTACGTACAGGAATCACAATGAGGGGTATCCATAGAAAAACAACAAATGTTTCATGAGTTGAATTTTACTGCAATTTCTTTCATTTGTGTCTGTCTATACAATGAGAGGTAAAACTGCTTAACTGTAAACTGTTTTTTTTTATATAAAAAAATAATTTTTGCTTATCTAATACATTGAAAACCTTAACTTTTGAATTATAGTAATGTGAAATTATGTTTTTTAAAATGAGAACATTTTTTATTTTGGAAAAAATAATTCCCACATATAACAAATAATATTTGTATTAAAGAAAAGTTCTACATAAAAAATATTTTTATTTCCATTTTTTTCCTTTAAATGTGATCACAATTTTTATCATATAATATTTTATTATAGTTTTAAGAATGATACGTGATTTCATTCAGGAAACAACCTGTTTAACAAAATCAAATCATAATCCATTTTAAATTAGTCTGTACATGAGCTGAGCTGCTTACCATACTATAAGTTATTAAGATCACGAACTTTAGACACCAGTATTTAACATAAAATCACATTTTATTCATTCATACATTTTGGGAATTGCAAGTTAAAATACATTACGAAATGTTTAAATTTCTATAATCTCACCTCATTGGCTGCAGCTGCGAGAGGTAATGGCTGTTCAAGTTGGTCACCAACTTCCAGTGCAAGGCAGAGATCTTTCTGCATGTGCTGTAAAGGCATATTTGTACCAAAGGTGCCTTCTATAATAGCTGTAAAGTAACAATAAATATATGAAGTTTTAGGTCATGCAAAGGAAGGAAAACAATATTTGTCTAACTATTAAGGCTTTAAATTATGTAGTTTCTTTCAATTCTATGCTTTATGCCTATTTATAAAGTCCTATGTATAACAGTTGAATACAATGTATGAAACATATAAACCTAATGATGAAGATCACATTATTTTTTTGCAGCTTTCCACTTGAGAAGGTTTTCATGAACGAACACAAGAATAATTAGTCATATTAAAACATTACTGAAAAGCTTTGAAATGTTTATGATACAGTAGATGTAGGATATAATACTTTAAAATGAGATAACATAAAGCTTAATGATAAGAAAAGTGTAAAACACCATTATAAAAAACTAATGAAGAAATTATGATTTCGCCTCAAATTCTTTTAAGTGTTTAGTAGATTGTTTTGTGAATAATTATGTTTGTGGTGCCTGTTTCTCCAAACTTTATTTATAAGGTAGTAGACTAGCATGTTCAACAAAGTTCTTGCATGATTATTCCCTTGTGATATTTAAACTGATTTTGTATGAACATAATATCGAAGATCCATAAAAATATGAACATTTTGACAGCTAAATCCAAGCAACATAAACTACAGTCTACTCACTAACAAGATAATGACAGGAGAAAACTGAACACTAACTCCATATCAAGCATGCTGAACATGTAGTTATGTAATCTAGGTGCAAACATTTCTCTAACATAAAAGTGAGAATGTATATAATATGAAATTCAAATTAGATTATATAAAAAATTCATTTCTCAGAACATTAGTTTCCTGTTGTGATTACTAAGGGTATTATACAAAAATAGTACCTGATGCATGTATCCAGTTATTTTCCGTTTTCAGCCAAGAGATGAATATGTAACAGTAATATACTGAGGGCAATTTTAATATTACATACAGTTTTTATTTCAGATGCTTCCACAGAAACTAATTTATGTTAAGGAGACGTAATCATTATTTTTTCTGTTTTCTAAGAGCAAACATTCAATACAATAAATTGTTTATTGGTGCTTGATTTCTAAACTTCCTATAAAAATTTCATTTCATAGCCTTGGTAATCCTAATTCTAGTAATTGAATTTTTTAGATTACTTGTAGATAAAGGTCTCAAAGGCTGTATCTGTTAGTTACTAAATAATTTAAGCCCACCATTTCACACTTATTATTTCAGTTTCAAGTCCATTTTAAGCCTAAATTCTTAGTAAATACATCATTTGAATGTCTATAAACACAAGTCAGTGTCACTAAAATATCATATTTAACCCACTGACTGCTAATATATCTTATGGGGTATGATCTATCTTGGTATTTGACTACGATTGTGCAGTATATAGTGTTAGGCTTGCAAAAATTCTGCACGTATTTAGAGCAGTTGCATACATTGGTTTAATATTTAAAATATAAAATATGACAGTTTTTTTATTTATAAACACACCTTCAAACCACACACACATACAGTACAATATCTTTGTTTACAGCATGGATTGTTGTTGTACTTGATGATGCTAGGTTAACCAACATAAATCTATTAACCACAAATGCTGTACTTTGTATATCTAACAATAAACAAGTTTTAATTATATAGTTTGGTAAAAGTATTTATTTCTATTCTTGTGTTCAAACATGAGACTTCTGCCTTACAGATAAAACTATCATTTTTTTCCCATCCCCACTGGGTTAAAGATTCAAAGCCTAAAGCACTTAATTATGATCAGTACAAATAATCCTATAAATCCTTAATTTACAAAAAGCAATGACAATTCTTGGTTAAACTAATCATCAACTTATGTCATTACTCTTCATATTATGAGTGGATGTTATTCATTTTAAAATAATCTTATGGTATTGTATATGTTTGTTGAATATTTGAAGAATGAACAAAATAACTGTTTGTGTATGCACTAAGAATCCTTACATGATGAGTGTTTGCATGATAAAGAAAGAGAGAAAATAAATAGAGGTCCTAAACAACCCTTGATCTCACCTGATCTTGAAATATTTACTAACATATTAAGGTAAATTTAATGGATACTATACATGAAAAGCAATTAAATTTTTTAAATGTAGTAATTATGTTTCTAAGCATGAAGCCAGTTAGTAATTTACCCTGGCTTCATGAACATTGATCTACTAAAATACACATGCTTACTGTGTATATATAAATATCATTAGAACGAATCAAACTGACTAAAATGTTCTTATCTTTCAATCTCTTTTTCCAGCAACTGAACACTAAAAGAAATTGAAGTAAGACCTCTTTCTAGAACTTTCATGTAAACTTTCCTTTGTAGAGTTACCTTGGCCTTTTTCAATGATTATTGGACAGTTTAAGAAACCAAGTCCTAATATCTCCATAAGATCTTTCTGAGACAAACCAGCTCTATCTGCCAATGCCATAGCCTCAGCCAATGCTCCTAATGTTGTTCCTAGGATCATGTTGACAATTAGGTTCATTTTAGATCCACTGCCAACCTCTCCTAGTAAAACAAAACAGTATACATGCATTCATTAAAATCCCAGCACAAAATTTCTATTCATATGAAACCAACAAAATTATCACAAAATTTAACAAACTGGAAAAACTAGTACTGTTTTGTAAATAACTAATCAGATTTGACATTTGTAACAACTTTCCTAAAAACTGTGAAGTGGACATAAAAAATCTAATTATTGTAAATTTTAATTTTGCTTTTAAATTCTTTTTATAAACACACTGTATTCACAACAACCAAAACTTCAATGAAGGCTGTTTTTCTAAAATGGATACCACATACTTTTCATTACTTTAAAGATATCTTTTCAATTCTTAGATTATTACCACACTGTAGCTGCAATTTGTTTGTTATACAGTATTACGCAAAGGTGTTAGGACAAAGTCAAAAATTATATTTTAGGGTACTTTATGTATGTAAAAATGGCTGGTTCGGGTTGAGATTTTTTTTTTAATACAGAGGAGCGAATAACGTTTCAACCTTTTCCAGTCATTGTCAGGTTACTTTGAAAGAACAATGGAAGGTAAATCACAAATGAAAATTAACGCTTTATTAACCTTCATATTTAGTACAATAGAAACTCGGTGGAAGTGCTCAAGTTCAGAAAACAGTTAATATTTTGTGTCCTCCTTTTGCTTTAATAACTACAGACAGTCTTTCAGGCATTGTTGCAACATATTTAATCAAAGTATCTTTTGGTATTTTACTCCAAATGTCTCTAATACACTCTCATAAAGTTTCTTTAGAAAGCAAGTTTTGATTTATCACAGTTTTTATCCATAAAATCCCAAATCTGCTTAATCTGGTTGAGGTTTTAACGCTGTTCGGGCCACTACAATATTTGAATGATTCCAGCAGCTTTCTCCTTAGTCAAGTAATTTCTGTAGAGGTTGGATGAGCATCTGGGGTTATTACCTTCTTCTTCCCTTCCTATTTTCAAATTTACCTCATGATCTAGGGTGTACTTGACCGTGTTCGATGAATATTTCAAGTCTGCAGTATTTGTTGGAGAGTCCAACCCAGCATTACATAAGGCTTTTATGCCAACTCTCTGCTCTACTGACAGTTCTCTATGCTTTTTGAGCCATGCCATGGCAACAAAACTTAAAGTATAGTGATAAATACTGGTTTTATCAAGGTTTATTTGTGGAGTACTAAGGATTTCTTCTATCATATACCAGTAATGCATGCTGAGCTCCTTGCTAGTTTCTTTCTACGTAGTTAATGCACTGTATAGGGTACCATAAAGCTATTTTAAACCTTAAATTTGATCACCATATTCATTCAAGTAGAACATTTATGACATGCCCTTCATACAAGTATATGGGAATTCTAAAGCATGACAAGTGTTCTCACCCAGACCCATTCAACTATCAACTGGGATCAGTGAAGCATTACCATAGTGTTGAAATTTACATTCTGTAATGACATGAACAGACTAGCCCAATAAAATGGAAATACTTTTGCACAATATTATACTTGTAAACCTTTGTTTTGGAAAAAAGCAATAACATCAAAACTAAACATTTAACAATATAATTTATATGGAGGGACAGGGAAAGAAAAATATTAAAATTATTTTCATGAATGTGGATGTTACTGTAGGTGTCGACTGACACTGAACTATTTTCAGTATGTATAATGAAAAGTTTTCACCTATAAGGAAAATATAAATGTACTCAAATCTATTTGAATAGACTTATCAGTTTAAGCAATAACACATCTAAATAACAATGTAAAACATTTTATATCTTATTGTAAGAATCTAAACTGCAAATGGCTTACAAAATGAATACACTTTGTACATGAGGTTGCCATTATGAAAATGCTCAAGAAAAGATAGGAAGATTAAAAAAATTATATTAGAAATAATTTTCTTAAATTTTGCAATTAAAAAAAAATACATTAGTTAACCTATGACCTATCATATACTTAATGTTGATGAAGTGGACTTGAAGGATATGGCTAGATGAATGGGTTACTTTCACAACTGGAATTTTATTTACTGAAACAAACTTATAAGAACAAACTAGCATGAAGCAGTACAGATTAATAAGCAGTTAAAAACAACACACTTTTCATTAATCTTTGGTATTAGTGATAAAAAGGTGTAGAGCTTTCCAGGCTGGATTCCCACTTGCTAAACAGAAACTTAAACAGCAAAACTACCCATGTTGAGAATGAAATGAAACTATTTACAACTAAGTAAAACGTAATAAGAGTTTACATTTTTTTTACTACAAAATTTGTCTTCCATTGCACAATATCTAAAACAACTGAGGCAAACAAACAAAATTAACATAACATTTAGATATTAAACAACAGTAAGGATAGTGTTTTCAAGTAATATGTTAATGTACTGGATCTATTATATTATTCTTATATACTGAATGATAATTGGAATGTATGATACTAACAGATAGTGAATTAAAATGGGATAAATTTGTAAACAAAATCAGATAACTATACAAAATATTATATAGCCTGTCAAGTAGATTTTATGAAAATAGTCATTCTATTTACTCCTTGAGAATTCAGCAGTCTTTTGAAGAAGAGATTTACATGTTGTACTAAATACACTCTATCATATATACTGATGAGAGTTAAAAGTTAGATTCTTACAGTGATATTCTAAAAGTGAGAATGTCAGAGAATATATACAAGTTTACAGCCCACCTAGATAAAAGGCATGCTTGCCCATAGCTTGAAAACAAGTGGTACAGTCATCAAACACTGATTTGTCTCCTGCTGCCAATATAATCAACATCCCTTCTTCAGCTGGTTTCTTGGAACCTAGAACTGGAGCCTCTAAATATCGTCCACCTTGAGCTTGAATAGCCTGAAACAAGGAAAACAGTAACACTTACTGAAACACTTGTTGCATGCCTCTAAGTTAATGTTGGATGAATTAAAATAAACACAAGTAGCAATTTTTTCTGTAAGCCTTACAGAGAAGCTGTTTCAAAACTATGTGACATATGTACAAAATATTCAACTGAGAGAGAAACCTAACATCACCATTAAATACATGCTAAGTCTGAATAAAGTTTATTCAAGTAAATGCTTCCAAAAAATACAACTATAATTAAAGCAGGGTATTTCTCTTTTATAATTTTCATGCAAGGCTTTTCTGAGGGCTAAATCTACAATTCCATGCTAATTTTAAGCTTACAGGCTTGAAAGAAGGCAGCTAGCCAACAACACTTGAACTACTCTTATCTGGCTCAATAGTGTAATCTAACCATTATCTTTATAGTGCACCAATAGCTCCAAAAGTGTGAAACATTTTTTCTGACAATGAACATGAAAACTCTGATTCACAGTAAAGCATGCTAATCACTTGGCCACACCCAATGCAAAAGAAGACAATATACATTCACATTGTAAGGACCTTTTCAATAAAATTATCTTAGCTTGGCATCTAAACTTTACAAAAAAGGGTGAATTGAAATTCCGGAACATTACATAAAATGTTGATTAGAATAGTTAAAAGCACTTTAATCAATATAACTGTCCTTTTTATGTCCTGAGTTATATCCATAGTGTATGTATACTGGAAGATACTGTCAGGATTTATGCAAACCCTATAATATTCTGCACTTTATGGAAAAATCTTACGTTAAATAGTTTAAGAAAGGCTGTTTTAAATAAACTGCACATGTATCAGGATCTCTCTGTTAAAATAACACAGGTCTTCTGACAGACCTCTCAGGAACAGTAAAAATAATTTAGATTTTGTAGGGCATACTTTTACATAAATATCTGCATTTTAATTACAGCTCTATTTGTAGGACAGTTTTTGCTGACTGAAACGGAACTTCACCATAGGTAGTTCTTTGTGTTTATCTCCCTGTACATGTTTCAAGAGTTGCTGTTTGCCACTATTATTTCAAGCTACTGTCCTTTGACAAACACCATGAAAACAGTTGAACTGGTCATTTGGCAATGGCTGACATCAACATTTAAGTTCATAATCATTACTGTCTACAGAGGGTAAACTACTGGAGCTGGAATCATGTTTTTCCACATGGAATTTTAGAGGTGGTGTCACTGTCATTGACACGAATTGCACAAACAATAGGACACCAAGTGCAGGTATGTTAGATTACCATACAATTAATAATGTCTAGCTATTTCAGGACATGACTGACAGAGACATGCATGCTCTCGGACAGAAAAACCAAATAATATGCAGGTGGAGCTCCTGTAAACAATAACTATGATAAGGGTTGCAAAAGCTGGTGCATCAACTTCAGTTCGAAAACTCAAAATATATTGAGTTAAAGGACAATCTGGCCATCCCAGGATGGAAATTGTATTCACTCTAAAGGTTACTTACACAAAGTAGAGAAGACAATTTTATGAAAGAACGTATCTGTTTCTGATGCTACCATGAAGCTATAACTTGTGCAAGCTGCCAGATTCTGAAAGAATTTTCTATCTTACACCAACAAAGGGGGGCAGTTAGACCATATTCAAAATAAGACTATATGCATATTTGCAACGAGTGTAGTATTTCACGTTGAGCTAAACCAAAACTGTAATAAAAAAAAAAAAAGAGTTTGCCTGAAAACAAGGGGAAAGTAAGAATATAGAGCACACTGTGAGGCCTGATAACAATGCTAACGTGCGATATAGTGTAGTCAGTCACAATACGGATATCTGCTTATTTCTAAAAACTGCTTATATTTCTGTAACTCATCACAGTAACTATAAAATAAAATATATATAAGTCAGTACATCTAATAGAGCATAACAAGCTAATAATATCAGTTTGTCCCTGCTTAGATGCAAGAAATATTCTGTGTATTTATTAAATGAAAGAAACGTTAAAACTAGGTTCAATTTATTAAAACTTCTCTTATTTATCTTACTTCTTAAAAGTTAACCAAACAAGCAGAACATTCTGTACTTTCAAAGGTTAGTTTTTGGTTTTCTTAATCATTCTGGATTCTTTTCAGGGCTATATTTAATGTCTGATACAGTTAATAAAAATAAGTGAGTTTATTCACCTCTGCTATATCTTGAGAAGTTTCAGGATCCACTGAGGTCATCTCCACATAACCTTTGTTTCTTTTCATTTCCTTTAGCACTCCACAGTTCCCGAACACCAACTATTATATCAGTTTTAATATGAGAAAAATTCTTATCTAATTCATTCTAACCTGGGTATATAAATTCAAGTTTTAAAAAGAAAACACAGTTTCATAAGATATTTGAAAACATTGCTCCAACAGAAACGTATGATAATGTACTCTCTACCCAACATGAATGACAGAATTAATTATTGATCACAATAAATAACCAATCTAATGCCACATCAACACTAGGTAAATGCAGTGGCATAGCCAGGTTTTCCACTCTTGAAGGGGAGGGTTGACAATAAATTAAATAGCTGAAATTGATCTAAACTTTTAGCAAAATGGTCAGGAAAACAAATCAAACCAAATGTAGTAGTGTCTGTAGAAGTTTTATTATTGTTTTTATGAAATTATACAAAACAAGTATATTATATATAAAAGCAGAAAAATAATGTCATTAATAGATCTAGATGGGGTTTTTCTTCCAGGATGGTCACCCCCTCCCTGGTTATGCCTCTGAGTAAATGTTGAAAGTTATCACACAGAAGGATATTGAATTAGAAAGGATATTTAATGCTCAAAAGCTGCATTAAGTAATTGATGAGTTATGAAGAAAGTGAAGTTTGCACAATAAAAAAGGGGATAAAGATAAACATTTTGGAGTTCAGCAGATTCCACCTTCAGTATCTAGAGTAAAATAAAAGAATTACATCATTCCTAAGTAAGTAACTAAAATATATTGCTATAATAACAGTAATTTAATCCAAACTACAGCAATATAAAAATTAAATGAGAAACAAACAAACAAAATACTGTACACATCATAAAATGTACAATTTAAATGAAGACTGCATGTTGTTTAGCATTGGTGAAAGTTGTGTGATGTGGAAGATTTCTTTAATTAGTAATTCCAGATTAAATTTGATAGTTTAAGTTCATGTTCTATTTCTTCATGATGTTGGCATATACAGGAAACACAGGTTGCCCAACTTTTCATGTATTTTAAATGGAAATTATCATGTGCTCATCTATGTCACCTTGTGTTACAATTAAAACAATGTTGTTTATCTTAGGTACCATTATTATTTTGGTTCTGTAATGTGCAGTTTTGCTACAGAATTAAATATACTTTCATTTATTACCTCTTTTGCTGCCTGAGGATCAGACACACAGCTAAATGTAATGTCAGATGCTGCTACAACATCACTCGGAGTTTGACCTTGAATGGCACCCGCTTCTACGAAGTCTCGGCACTAAAAGAATATAAATTTGTGAATATTGCACTGTATCAAAAAGGTTAAAAGAAACTATAAGGCTCTCATAGCTTTGTTTGTTTGTTAAATTTTTTGCAAAGCTGTATGATTGGTGGCAATCACTTTTACAATTCATCCATGACACAAAATACAGATCATATTTTTGTTTTTACAATAAGTGGACAAGAACCATGGTACTTTTGCTGCATAGTTTGACACACTAGCTACTGAACAGTGCACAGATCGATTAAAAAGAAATGTACCTTGTTTTTCCATTTTTAATTAAGACTGGAGTAATACATCAAAACCATTACCTCCTAATGTACATTAGATGCTTTTAATGTATTCTTTTCCAATGTAATCTTCACTTTGCAATGTACATTTAAAAAACTGTAGACTGTTATAAGAAGCTCAGCTTTATAGGTCAAAGTTAGTCTCATAAAGTCAACACTTGCTTACTAAAAACTTTCTTGAAAGTTATTTCTGGGATGCTAAAACTAAAAATGTAACATAATGAAATCTGTAAAAGGAATTAGAAATATTGTACTATTACATGAATCTTGTAGCAAATGGTACAGGATAAAAAATATTTATTTCTAGTGTATTACCAAACTAAAATGAATATTCTCCTTCCTACATATATGCAAGATGAAAAAACATTTAATTGTAATATCTTCTTTAAACATGAAATTAACTAGGTTTGGTAGCAATGAAAAACACAAGTGTAATTCATAATACAAGATACTTTTCTTTCCATGCAATAGATTAAAACTGTAACAGGTACTAAGTAATAACTTAAGGGTCTGTTCTTTATAATGCAAACACTTTGAGCATCTTTTAAAATAACTATTTGGTGATGTGATCATGTTTTTTAAACTATATGTGTATACATTGGAAGTATGCAAGTTTGAGAAAATGTGATTTGAATACAAGATCCTAAGAACATCTCTGAAGTCCAGTAATATTCGGAACTAACAAAAATTATTTATGGCTACAACAAACAAAGAATAGTTTTAGGGGAAAATGAGGTTCATAATCTATAAACTGAAATTTAAAATAATTGCAATGGATCTAAAATCTTCAAATTTATATATTTCACCAAGTAGTTTACATTTTACAAGTTTAGCTATATTTTCTAGTCTTATTGTGTGATCTGGGTGGTGCTTCTTTTGTGTTTGTGGGACTTGAGAAAGAGAAGTTACCAATTTTCCTGCCCCCCCCTTTCCCCCAGTAGCACAGCAGTATGTCTGCAAATTTACACCTCTAGAAACTAGGTTTCCATACCCACAATGGGCAGAGCACAGACAGTGTACTGTGTAGCTGTGTGCTTAATTCTAAACATTTTTTTTCACTGTTTTGTATTGCTAAGCCTAACTTAATATACAGTGTATGCATTCATTTATACTTTGTGTGAAATTAATTACTCCCAGCTATTTCTACCATAAAGTAAGAATACCAGAAATATTAATATTCATATTCACTCAGATTAGTGTAAGATAAACTAGACAATGACCTATTACACCTATGAATATGGCCTAAATACTTTAACTACTGTAGTTGTGTATTTAAAAAATCTACAATAAATAACCATGAAACTGAAGAAAAAACAAAAACGAACAAATTGCCAAATTCCAGTTGATTCATCCCTAATTTCCAATTTAAAAGACTAAAGGAAAGGTAACACCCCCTATCAACTATTTGGCTACTCTTCTCTAATCAAATAATGGATTGTTTGTTTTGAATTTTGCGCAAAACTACTCGAGGACTATCTGCGCTACCCATCCCTAATTTAGCAGTGTAAGACTAGAGGGAAGGCAGCTAGTCATCACCACCCACTGCCAACTCTTGGGCTACTCTTTTACCAATGAATAGTGGGATTGACCGTAACATTATAACGCCCCCATGGCTGAAAGGGCAAGCATGTTTGGTGCGACCGGGATTACGAATCGAATGCCTTAACACGCTTGGCCATGCCGGGCCTACAAATAATGGAATGCAACTGTCACTCTTATGGTGCATCCATGGTTCAAAGAGTGGAGCATGTTTCAGGGGGCGGGTCATGTTCCATAAACACCATAACATTTTAAAGGAAACCAAATCAAAACATAATAATATTACAGAAATGTCACATCAAATACCAGGAACAAGCAGCAGTAAGTACAGAAATTAAGCCATTTTACAGGAATTTTTCATAAAATAACAACTTTGAAGCAATCACATACAAACTGTTATATTTGTATTTTTGTTTGTTTGGTTGATTTGAACTTCGCGAGGGCTATATGCACTAGCCATTCCTCATTCAGCTGTGTACGACTAGGGGGGAAGGCAGGTAGTCACCACCACTCACCGCCAACTCTCGGGCTGCTGTTTTACCAACGCTCCCACAGCTGAAAGCGAGCATGTTTGGTGTGGCGGGGTTTTGAACACACAACCCTCAGGTAACACGTCAAGCGCCCTAATCACCTGGCCATGACCAGGCAAAAGGATCATTGAATTTAGCAAAATTCACAAATTTACGGATTATCAACAAAAGTAGCATTTTTATGGGTTAAAAGGTTATTAAAAAATTCAGATTACAATTACTCTGCAGGGGCGTAACTTTTTCAAGAATAAATATAATGTAGACCTTTTCTTCTACGCACATAAATGTGAATTACACGAAAGTTAGATGTTTATTAAATAAAAATCTGAGGATAGTGGACCTTTCAGACATTTTCGAATATCAGGGTGGTCGTTCAGAACTCAACCCTCTCTCCTATCTATACCTACTCCTGCGCCTGTGTTCACTTCAGTTACAACGACAAAAGCTTTTAATTACAACTGCAACGCCTCTATTGCTGCCACGTGTGTCTATTTATTCAGTTGTGTATGTTTAGAGTACAAATATATGTATTATTTAAGCACAATATTCATGATGAAAAACAAACGTAAAAATGGTGATTATCTGTCCTGTTAAGAATTACACTTGTTACAGACAATCTCGTAGGATTAATATACAAACAGCTCAAATATAAAAGATGTTTCTACATACTTTCGTTTTCTAACATTTTTTTGCTGTTAGGCGCAATGTTACACAATGTGCTATCTGTGCTCCGCCAATCACGGGTATCGAAAACCGTTTTTTAGCATTGTAATTCCGCTGTGACACTAGGGGCCGAATTATTATATTTACTTTTAGATTATTCTAATTACATTTAACATGTTTAGCTTAAATTTCGAGGTCAAGCGATTACTTAAATTATCTAAAAAGTATACAAAATCCACTACAAATAATCACCTTTCCCATATTTTTATAGTCGGCGAATTCCACTTAATTAATAAAACATACATGTATATAAGTATTAAACAGTAACATTTTGACAGAAAGGAAACTTAATTGTTTAAAACTGCTTGCCGAATACAGAGTGCAAGCTATACAAACTGAGCAAGTTTGATATAATGCACAGGTTCATATAAAAAATAATAATAAAAAACCTGGGAAATTTATGTTTACGATAGGACAGCACTTTTTATCTCGAGGTGCCTGCAAACACAAACATTCCGTATCTCCACAAACACAAATTTCATGCAGACCTATAAAACATAACCAGCTTAGTTTTTATTATAATTATCTCAAATAATTTCCATTTATTTACAAGCACACGTAAATCGATAAAATATATAATATCTAATGAATATACCAAATTTATATAATACAAAAAAGCCTATGTTATCTGTAAGAAATACGTCACTAACAATGTACTTGATTAATTTCTTTCAATATACCATTGTTTAAAACTTTCTTTTCAAAAACAAAAGAAAAATAATACAATATATTTTACGTCTATGGTGAGAATAGAATTTCTTATATACAATCAATAATGTACCTTTAAAAAAACGTACGATTATTTTTAGAAATTTGCAAACAGAATTACGTATTTACGATTATCAAAATTTATAAAAACGACAAGCATAGACCTAGAAGAATATATGCAAAAACGGCTCGTTTGGGTTGAGAAAATATTTTACGTAGAAGAGCGAACAACGTTTCGACCTTCTTCGGTCATCGTCAGGTTCACAAAGCAAGAAAGAGGTAACTGACTGGAAGCTGACCACATGTTTGGAAAGGGTTGTGTGACTGCCGAGAAGGCTACTTTTGTCTATCCATACACCCCTCAAAGGTTCGTTAGTGGTATAAGCCCAGTTCATATAACATGTCGCTAGAGTAGCATAAGAGACAGCGGAAACCTACTGCGTACGAGTTTTAGGTAGGCTTTTCTAGAGGTGATGTGTTTGTATGTATTTATATTACAACACAGGATATTTCAGTTCGATATAAACACACAAGAAAAAAAACGTTACTTTCCTATTTCTTGTAATAGTCAGTTATATAAATGGAATATATAAACAAACTAGATATATATATGGCAAATTTTAAAGTCGTGGACACCGTTAAATATGTAGGCACCCCTGGCAATACCGTTCCGCTCTGAATCAGCTACGTATGTTCGACACTGTAAGGAATACAAGTAATTATATTTGCTGGGTGAGTTATTTCAAAACATTTGCTTCATTTTGTTATAACCACCTATATAATCGACTTTTATAGTTTAAAATTCATTTTCAACAAGTGTCTTCTCACGCTTATAAAAGTTAAATAGCTACAAATAAAATTAGCACACACTATTTTGGAGAACCGCGAAGACGCATTTTTATCGAGTGAGTGATTGTACTGTTTAAGTTTTCCTTTAGCAATTATTGAGTAACAAACAGCCTTATTAGTGAAAAACAAAATTTTATTTTAGTTTTTAAAGATGGACACTAACTTGGAACCCCTTGGGTCACATTTCTAGCCTGAAACTGATTCTCTACAAACTAAGTTAATATAGTTAAAGTACCATGTATAAACTATAAATAGTCTGGAACTTTGATCATCTCGTTTAATTTTGTACTGATGTTATACCCACAGCACTGGGTCAGTTACAAAAATGCGGAGGCTTTGCGTTTTTGTTTGCATAACTTAGTTGATCAACATGTGATAAACAAAACGTTGAAACATTGTTATGATTTTGTTTCAAATATGTGACAAAAACATTAATGCTTCTTAACTTGTTCTTAAAAACAGATGGGTCAGTGTTGATCTGACTGCATTAGTTAAAACCACTAATTATAAATTTAAGACTTAGGAAATCTCACTCGAATCTCTAGTTAAGGGAGTTTTTATTTTTTCATTAGAGTAAGACATTTTTGGAATAAACTGCCACCTGGAGTGATAAGGTTGCAGCCTTACACAAGTTTTTAATAAATGAGTTTATGAATATTTGGGGATCCAGTCAAAGATTTAATGATTGGCTGTTTGATATAATTTATATACATAAATCAAACTCATTAATATAACGAAATAACGTTACATTGACACTGGATTTTAATAGAAATGCACCAGAAATGACAATTGAAAAACAAATTCAATGATTCAGACTACTGAAAAGAACTATTTGGGAAAATACATAAGAACAATAACTAATGTTTTACCAACAAAAGCAGTGTTGAGTGTAGTATTGAGTTAAGATGTGATGTGTGTGTATACATATATGCACAAAAAAACCAACAAAACATCCATAATATGTAAGTAAACTGTTTTGGTTACAAATGTAGCATTCAACTGTTACTAGTATCTTTTCTTTCTTTCTAACTGGGTTAGTATAACAAAACTTCTGTGATTAAAAATAAAAGTATGTACTTGTCCAAAGTGGTCCTAACCTTGTTTTATTTTTATTTAAATATAAATACACTGTTGTTGAGTATATTTTTCTTAAGATAGATTCTTGTTGCCAGACTAGTGTGTGTTGTAACTAGAAATAGTCTTGGAAAGGAAAGAAGGAATTACAATATGAAACCCAAGTTGGGCTAACTATGGTAGATTGTTAACTGATTACTGGGTTTCAGTGTTACTTAATAAAGTTTGTTAATACTGAGTGTGTCCTTTGACAACGTGATAGAAATATGAGAAGCATAATAAGTAAGCAACCATTTAACGTTATTCATAAAGTTAGGCCCATTATTACTTTGAGAAACTACGTAAAAGCAGAACTTGTAGTGGACAGAATAAAATGCTTACGTCATCATTGTATGGAATGGGTTTTACACTATTATTCCTGCTAAATAACCCTGAAGAACCTTGCTATCTTTATAAACCTTTACAACAACACTGTCATCATGTATTTGGGGTATGGCACCCATAAAGGTGGGTACAAAATGTCAGTACGTTCACTTGCCTGGTTAGTCTTCGCATTCGAGTTTTACCAGTTTTGTATGTTGTGCTAAAACTTATGAGTATGGATGATCAGGCATAAAACTAATGTACGGGTAAAAAATGATTACTCTTGATAAATAATCTAAACCTAGGTTACAAAGTTGATTCCATATCTTATTTTGAAATCTTGCACAAATTTACTTCTAGTGTTATATAATACTGCATTATGATTTTACAATTGTACTTGGGAGAAATGATTCATAATTTTCTTAGTGTAAAAACACCACCACTAGGCAATCAATTTTTTTTGCATGTCTCTCTCTTTTTAGTTTATTTTAGAATGTATTCTTATAAGTAAGAATAATTGAAAGATCATTCTAACTCTCAGACAATAATGTTCTTTTTATAAATCCAAGAAAACTAGTATTTTAAAGAAAATGCACATTACCTAGTAAGCAATACAAATACAGTCAAGTTGCAAGGAGTTTAGTAATTTTGGATTATATACTAGAAGTATCTATTGTAAAAACAAACATAATTCAAACTTTTAGGCAGAATATAAATACAATAAAATTTTCAAGGGACAAAAAAGAAGCTTGTTAGGCCATCTCCACTAAAACCACCCCTTAGTACTCATGTATTCATTTAGTCTTTTCTTGATTTAAATTTTTTGCATCTAACCAGTCTGCTTGGAAAGTAATACTGTTTAAACTCCAAACGATTCTCATGCTGCCAAAATTTGAATTTATACCCCCTTGTTCTTTTGTTTTCACTACTAAACAACAATGATAAAAAAAAAGTTTGGATCTATCTTATCAACACGTTTAATATTCTTAAACATTTCAATCAAATCACCTCTTATCCTTTTCGAATAGTTCAATGTCCATCTTGAGAAAGGGAACCCAAACTTGTACAAAGAACTCTAAATGAGGCCTTACAAGTGATCTATACAGTGAAACTATATCATTTATTTAATATTTCTATAGATGACATTCAAAATCCAATTAGCCCTACTGCTAGCTACGATATGCTATTTAGATGACTTAAGTGATTTTTCAGTCACAACACCAAGATCTTTTTTATTGAACCATAGTATTTAGTGTATTCCCATTTAAACAGTAATTGTAACTGAAAACCTAAATGCATTACCTTACATTTTGCATAGTTAAATGCTATCTATCTACTACATATTTAGCCTAATGTCTCAAATGATCAAGATCTCCATGTAAATCTGTAGCACCTTTGATACAGATAGCCACCCCAAAAATCTTTAGTGTCATCTGCAAACTTCAAAATTTTGTTACTCATTCTATAATCAGTATCATTAATATAAATAACAAAAACCAGAGGACGCAGCACAGAGCCCTGAGACACACCACTTGTAACTGTGATCCACTCAGATCTAACTCCAGTTATTACTACTTACATTTCTACTCTCCACCCAATTTTCTGTCCAATTTAATAACATTTCCCACATACGCTCACAGAATTTTTGTAATGAGTCTTTTGTGATGAATCTTACTTGACACTTTCTACAAAAATCAAGGTTAACAAAATCTACAGCATTTTTCTCATCAACTTATTGCAGTAACATCTTCAAGGAATATCAAAAGATTTGTCAAACACGACTAACCTTAGTGAAACCATTCTGGCTCTTTAACGCTGGTATTAAACTACTTTAAGTAACTCTGCAACATATCTTCAATCACTCTCTCGAAAAACCTTTCCTACTACTGATGTAAGAAAATGTTTATCACCTTTAACTATTGGAATAACATTAACCAACTTCCAAGCTTCTAATACTTTCCCACTACTCAATGACCTATACATATTAAAAATAAAATGAAAAATTTGCAATTTAAATTCCTTTAAAACTCTAGGATAGAAGTTGTCCAGTCCAAGGGATTTATCAATGTTTAGGTTTTCCAGAGTTTTTCTTAGTTTCAAAACTTTAAATATATTTTACTTCAATATTTTACTGCACATTAAGTACTCTTGTTGAGACACAATACTTGTATTTTCCTTCATAAGAACTGAAAAGAACATATAATCTAACAAGTTTACCATCTCATTATCTTCTGAGATCAACTCCTCACTAATATTTTTAAGAGGCCCAATCCCTATCTTAACACTTTGCTTACCCATCATATATCTAAAGACTTCTTTACTGTTTAACTCTTTCAGGTAACCTCCTTTCATATACTGTTCTTTTGCCTTTTAACTTCCTTTTTAATCAGTTGTATTGATTTCCTATAATACTTCAAATCATTATTTCCAGTAAGTTAAATTTCTTGACTTTGTTTATTCTTAAAATGATCTTTTAAACTTTAAGTCATACTGACTTATTCTGCTCCATTGACCATTTTTATTTTGTATTCATATCCATTTTCCTCCACATGCTTTCCACACCTATTTAAGAACCTCTTCCAATTCTTTAGAAGCTAGATCACGTCATTCCATCAAAATTGACTTTCCTAAAATGTAGAATCAGGGTACTGTTCATCCCCAATTCTATATGCAGTAAATTCCCATATCTAACAGTGTAGTTGTCGCTTCTACTTAAATGCTTGTGAACCACAACTCAATCGTATTCGCATCAGGTCCTAATATTAAATCTAACATAGCTTCCCCTCGAGTGGTTTCCATCATCAGTTGGTGTATGAAAGTATTCTCAACAATTTTCAAAAACCTAAAACTCTCCTATCATAATCAATACTCCTGAAGTTAGTATCCTATATCATCTTTTTCAGCTACCACTCTGATCTCATTACCTTCCACATTCTGACCTAGGGGTCTATAAAGAATCCAAATTACAAGACTTTTCTCTTTAAATCCACTAAAAGTAACTCATTGCTATGTACTTTAACATGCACCAATTTAACATGATCCAAGACATTCCTTACATATAAACCTACCTTCCCCTTTGGTCAGTACTCTATCCGTAAATAATCTGGTATTTAAAAAAATATTTCTCTCATCAAAATCATTAATATCCAACCAAGTCTCAGCTATACCCATAATATCAAAATTCTCAGTTTCTACAACTGCTTGACTTATTGTATTTCTAATACTCTTAGCATTACAGTACTAACAGTTAAACATATGGTTTAACACAATCTTGTTTTATTCCTGTTGTTTATATTTCTCGTTTTACTAACATCGTAACTCTCACCTTTGTCTAGCCCTAGTTTAAACCTACCACTACTGCTGGGTTACTAACTCTTGCTACATAACCCCTGCCTTATTTAAGTGCAAGTCATTCTTTGAAAAAAACATCATTAGCATTATTCCACAGATTAATCAGATGAATACCCTTATTATTAATCAGTATTTTGAAATAGCTCTATATTAATAATACTAAGCTAACAATTCAAAATAATATTCATAATTAAGTACATATTAAACACTATGACCAAAACACTAATAATTAAAGTAACTGAGAGAAAAATATTGTATGTTTACTTATGACATAATTTTAGCTGTTGCAATACTTCTATCAACTAATTTATGTTTAGTTTCTATATTGTGATAACAAGTAATTACAGGTTTTTTCATCTTGGAATAAGTTTGTATTTTTTGTAAACCCTACTTATTTATATGTATCCTATACACTGTAACACTATCTATACAATCTAGAAAAACAAAACAAACATTAAATAGACCTAATTCAACCATCATCAACACATTGGTGACATAGGTTTTCATGTTCAGTTATGAGATTAATTAGGCTAGGTTGGGACAAAGTTTTTTTCTCACAGAGAGAGGGGAAAGAAATTGTATTTCAGCATCTTTTTACTTAAAATCTGTAGAACTACCTACTTAATTATACTTATATATTTTTTTTTCATATTTGATTGTAATTTAGTGTTTCTTATCTAGAAGTATTGGAACATGGAAACTGATGAGGAGAAAACTTTCCATGGTTCCTTATTATATTTTTTATACATTGTATAGAAAAGTGGTAACAAAAATATGTGATTTTATATACCAATGGTAAGATTTTAGGGTAGATTAAAGGTTTAAGCTAATTACTAGTTTATTCACTTAATAACAAACAAGTTAGAAGAAACTCGCAACAGACCGTAAAATTGCAATAGAATTATGCAAGAGCTGACCAGGAATTTTTCAAATTTGAAAGTAAAGAACTAGTAAGAACATAATGACAAAGACTTCACGATACCTGAAAGTAACAGATATCAGGCTGACACTCGCTAAATTGCCCAAAAGCACATCCGAGGAGGTATAGACAAACCTTTCCAACCTCATCTGCACCCATCACGATGAAGAATATATTAACATTATTTATTATCACATTTTTTAAAATAAAGTAAGTGCTGTTGCAGTAAAACGAGTATGTAATGTTGCTTGTCTAACAAATGGCTTTAGTTAAAATCGAGAAAATTCTGTTATTTTTATCATAGGAAACTTTGTTTATTTTGACTGTTAACTTACCATTGCAATATTTAGAAGCTGTACAAATGTAGTCACCGTACAATCTAAAGATACGTTGCCCTAAGAAAAACATATCTCCACGAAATAAAATTTTAACAAATTATTGACGTTTTATCCCCTTAGTCTTGCTATTATTTAAAAACGATACCTTTAAAATTACTTTGTACCTATGATCATGTGTACTTTAGGCTGAAGCTTCAACAACTCATATCTATCTTTACCCATGTATTAGAATATAATGCCTTTTATTAATACTACGTGGCCTTAATGTTGAATTAGGAAATACTATTACTTGAACTGACCAAAACAGCTTGTATAATTTTGTGTGCATGACGTAACCAGTGAAACATTTCAAACTACTTCACTATCGAAATAAAAAAGGTGATGGTGGATATTTGTAGAATGAAAATTAATTACTACAAGTTTCAGGGTTCTACGAGGTCTGATCGCCCTGTTCTAATTGCAACTCTGTAAAATTCCTGCTTAAGTGCGAGTTTGCGTGTAGTTTCACTTGATCGATATACCTTTGCAACCTAAGTTTATTGTGAATCAACGCCTACATTTTGCATACAAAGACGTTACAAACGTTACATATGTTAGTTTTGTTTTGTGTAATTGTAAGGATACTTTTTCATTACATATATAGTTGACGCTAACTTAATTTTACTTACTGCTTTATTACGTCAGTAAACAAAGCGTAAAAAACAACAATATATAGGGGCGCCAGAAAAATATCGTCGTCATGAATACTATTAATGCACAAGCTGAACACAGAATAATGAAAGCTGTTAAAATATTTTGCACACTACAGTAGAAAATGTGCATGTAATTTGGACATCTAGAGCATTATAGTATTGTATCTTACACATGTTGAACAATTAATGTATGCAGCTTCAAATATTTCATGGTACGTCGTTATTTGCTTTATATTGCAAACACAAAACTTTATAGAATTACTCACCAATTGGCCTAGTATACTACCTGGCTATCTTTGGAAGTGGTGGGATCACATTTATCTTGTCATAAATGACGCCATTAAAGAATAAATGGTTTAGTTTTTCATGCTATTATGAACGCAAGTGGTTTGACAACTGACCATATGAATTTAAACTTGCTCTTTACTCCACTGTATGTATCTCTATGTTGTGAAGTTTTAACACCTCTCTCAAATTATTAGATCTAATTGACTGATTAGATATTTATAAATGTAACTAACACGAAAATATGATAATCTAGCGAACGTGACTATTACCAGTTAGTTAATAAATGTAATGAAAAAAAATAAAACGAGCTTAGCGAATTTTCGTTATTGTTTATTTCACCAAGCGACATTATCCCCTGTTAAATACCCTTATGATATTCACAGCTTTATTAAATTGAAAACTAATTTTAAATACGAACAACGCCTTATGTACTGAACTTAAAAGGTTAGGACAGACTGGTACGTTTAGGCATATCCATACTTAAATTCGAACAAATGACCAGAGGGAAGGTCGCCGCCAAAAGTTCTTTGTCTGGTGCTTAGAATCGAATAGCAGCATTAACTGCCTGCCACCTTAGTAATTGGTTTGCTGCTTAACGTACAGTGCGTGTTCAGCAACATCAACTCTTGAACCAGGTACCCTTCAGCACGCAACTCGACGGGCTAACCACTACGTTACGTCTAACCCTGATTCAACTAAACACGTATGCTTGACTTCACCATATTGCATTGGTTTTGGAGTGGCATGCCAATTTTTTTTTTTTTTTTTTGTCATCCGAAACATTTTCATTATTTGTCACAAGCTAAGGAAAAAGTAATAAAAACACATTTTAACAGATAAGTCTTTAAATTATAATAAAATAGTGCGATACCAAGCTGTTTGTTTTAACTTTGAAAGATTGTTTAGGCGGCGAGTATTCACGATTAAACTTAGTTGAATGGACGGCGGGTGCCTGTTGGTTTTACAACAGGCTGTTTGACTTGCTTCCCCAAAGGTCACAAACTGCTTACGTCAGAGTATTTCTTTTCATAATATGCACTTGACAGAGGCACTTCGATTTCTCGCAACACCATGTACTGTGACAGACCCGTACAACTAAATTTCTCCGCATTATTATTGAAATACAGCTGTTGTTACGAAAAAATCGATACAGTGTTTTTGTTTAATAGCAACGCCAGCGCGTCAGTGTAGACGTTAAAGAACGTGGCAGTCTATTTCAAGGTCACACGTAGACAACTTTGCTTCAGTCTGGTTTTGTGAGCACAACTACATGTACGTCGCAAATTCTCTTGTTTCCGTAATAGTCCAATTAACAAATAATACTGCAAGGCACAATAGGCAATTAAACCACACATCAAAACGTTATATATTAATAGCTTCTTCGTATAGTCTGATCATATTTATCTCAAATATTTTGAGATCTATTCTGTAAACTGAATTATGTTTATAAATTAGTTTACAGCGTATGTGGGGAGCGTAATGATGCCGTAGAGAAAATTCAGGGTTAGAAAGTTAAAACTTTTCACATGAGCATAACCAACAATTACAGCGTGTGTATAGAGTTGCAGCAAAGATACTTTAAAACATATATAAGTAAAAAGTGCATGTTACAACCATGTACTGTTGCTATGAAGAATTTTTTGTTAATTTAAATCTTGGTTTGTTAAAACTACGTTAACCATGTTAGAATAACTGCACACAAGTTGTTAAAACCATCCGATACAACTTTTCACTCTTAACGAATTGTTTTTTTTTTTTAGCAATTTCTGTTACTGTCGATTATTTGATTCAAATGTCGTTACTTGTCAAGTTATAAACAGTTTGTTAATTAGTGCAGGAACTAATAACTTGTTAAATATGGTAATGAACGTGTTTAAAAAAAAATCAAAGTTAACAATCTCAGTTTTCAAACAACAGGACTGTACCTGTCAAAACCGAAATCAGGGGGCGTAATAAAAATTACCCCTGAGCAGCCCACCCAAGTATAGTATTTCCCACTTTATCGGAGAGTTTATAGTCTGATGTACTTTCCTTTTCAAGAAGTGGTGAAGAATGTATAAGAAGGTTTACCTGTGCAAACTAACTTTCTATAAAAATGGTTGTTTGGCTTGGTATTTTATGCCGTAAAGCAACTAGGCTACCCGTTCCACTAGATATTAAAAGATAATCCACCACTCAGGGCAATGATCAGCATAACCAAGATTATATTAATTTTTCATTTTATTTATTTATATTTGGAAGTAGTAAGAGTGGTATCAAACCAAAGGGACAGTGAATTTATATTTATAAAATGTGTACAACTTTAATTATGGCGATTTTTATATCTTGTACAGGTTTCTCAAAAACCGTATCTTCATGAGAAACTGTGAGAGTTTGCTGGGGGTGTAGTATGAAATCTCAACTCTTCCCACAATTAATTTACATGTAGCTAGGCCTCCAACTTACTTCTGTTCAGCAGTTTTCAAATATGCTATATTTTCTGGAAAATACCGAAACCATGAACAGCCTTGTGATGTTCAAGTATCATTACAGTACTTTCATTAGTCTCGTGTCTTCTAAAAATGAGAAACCAGTCAAGTTACACATTTTGAATTTTTCTCTCTTCTCGCATATCATTTCTGCAATTCTTAATTAAAATGTGTAAATTATTCTATTTCCAGAAGAAAATTGCCATAGCACTATGCTATCATCAAGCCCTCCAACAAGGAAAATGAAGAAACCGGAGGCTTACACAACACTTCTTATTCTCTACCTTTTCACGTGCCAGTGTAGTGCTGTGATACCTTCAGACCTAAGTCAACCCACTCTTCAAGCAATGCTGATGGGTGGAACTTCATCTGCAGTAAAAATTGACCACTTCTTTCATGGTGATGACTCCTGTCCAAGTATGTGCAAGTGTCGTTCTAATGAAAACCAAACTGAAGTGGAATGTATAGTCAGAAACTTAACAACTCTAGACATTCTTCCAAGATATACAACTGCCTTAACTTTATCGAGAACTCGGCTCAGGTCACTGAATGTCTCTTTTCAAGGTTTATCATATTTACAGAAACTTATTCTCTCGCATAATGAGCTGAAGTACATCAGCTGGAAGTTTCATACCTCTTTCATGAAGCTCAAACTTTTGGACCTTAGTCATAACTTATTATATGGGACTTTATCTTCTAATAGTTTTCATCTGTTTGAAAGTTTAGAAGTTCTTAATGTTTCATATAACCAGCTTAATAAGTTATCACATTCATTATTCAGTAAGTTAACATCACTTAAATTGCTTGATTTAAGTAATAACAAAATATTAGAGATTGACTTGCATACTTTTTCCAAACTTTATTCATTAGAACTCTTGGATCTTTCAGCAAATAATTTATATCAGTTACAGCATGACTGGTTCAGTGACCTTAAAAACTTGAAAGAGCTAAGACTTGGGAGCAATCGTATTCAGAATTTGAATAATGTTGTTTTTTCAGCATTAAATACCTTACAATATTTAGATCTTAGTGACAATGAGATAAAGTATGTAGGAATGCTGAGTTTTAAAGGTTTAAAGGAACTGAGGAAATTCAACTTGAGTATGAACAATATTAATTTTCTACAGGAAACCACATTAAAGCCTTTAAGCAAGTTAGAAGTTCTGGATCTCAGTTTCAACCTCCTTACATCTCTGGATAACTTGTTTAGTTCTTCTGTTTGCTTGAAGAAACTTGTATTGTCAAATAGTAAGAGTCTTTCAAGAATAACTAAGTTAATGCTCAATGGCCTTTCAAACTTGGAAGAGTTGCAAATTGCAAACTCTTCAGTTTCTTCAATAGCAAAAGATGCATTTGTTCCATTAACTAAAATAAAAGTCTTGGATATTATGGGAAGCAATATGATCACACTTCAAAAAGGTGTATTTGACACTCTGTCAGTCTTACAGAGGTTAAATTTGGCTGGAAATCCATGGCATTGTGATTGCTACATGTACTGGCTGTTGCCTTGGCTTGGAGATCATACTGATACTCATCTTATGAACCCATTCAAGACCCTTTGTTTTATTCCCAGTCATTTGGCTGGTCACACACTCTTGGATGCTTTAGACAAAAACATATGTACAAACACCACTGTTCAGAAAAACTTCTATAAATTACAGTACAGAGTGGGATCTTCAGCTGTACTCAACTGTCATGCAGAGGGAAGTCCAACACCAAACCTCACTTGGATAACTACTCAGAATGAAGTCTTCCATTGGAGTGCCCTGCACGAAAACACGACTAAATTCTTACTCACAAGTAGTCTCAAAACAACTTACAATGTTTGGGAAGACAATTTTGATCACTCAAAAGATGACCACTTTTTATTACTTAAAAATGGCAGTCTCTTTATTAGTAAGATTCAGCGTAGTGATGGTGGTCATTTTCGATGCATAGCATCAAACCCTTTAAGTAAGGAAGTTGTGATTATTCAAATCAATCTCGACTATGAATTTTTAGGGAATATAAAAATTATTAGTATCTTAGTGGGACTTGCATTAAGTTTTGGATTTCTCTTGGTTACTTTGATGGTAATTTTAATTCAATGTATTTTGAAGCGGTTTGGAATTGAATGTCCATGTCCATGTGGAATTGCATATTCTACAAAAGCACAGCATATTAAACGCATGTTAGAAAACATGGAAGGATATAGACGCCAGCAACTTGATCGTCTGCGTGATCACTACAGTGTTCAAGCACAGAGAATAAAGAACAACTGTGTGCAACAAATGGAGAAGCTCAGAGAAAGCTATTCGTTGCAGTCGGAGCATATAAGAGATATTTGTGACTATGGTACACAGCATATTGATCGCATAAGAGATAATTACTACCAACAAGTGCAGAGGGTGCGAGATTATAGTACAGGCCAGATTGACAGGCTGAGAGAAAATTATGTGTTTCAGAGAAATCGTATCCGTAAATTCAGTGCTCACCAACTGTATAAGCTAAGAGAAAATTATAAAGTACAACAGCAGCATCTAAATAAAATCCTCGAGAATCTCAATCTTGAGAGTTGTCGCAATGTGTGTGCGAGAACGGATTCTATAATGTTTGAGCCTGAAATCTTGGTGGAGCCAGTGTTTGTGCCAGCAATAAATAATGTTGCACTTGCCCAACTACAGCATTGCAGCCAGAAGGACCAAGGTGATGACTCCAGTCAGACATCAGCTTACTTCACTCCAGATGAAACTGGGTCTCAGGTTTCTGATCAGAACAACTTCTTTTGTGATGCCCTTCCAGAAGAGTTGCATCAAGTTCAGTCCAATGGAAGTGCCTCCAGCTCTCCTTTAAGTAAAATTTCCAATCACATACCTACCACAGCTACTATGGAAACAACAGACACTCCAGCAAATTCTCAAGCTACATTTACCAATGAGACAATTTCTATTTTTGTTGGAAAGCTAACAGCTGATGCAAGCAAGTCAGAGAAAGATTGGGAAAAAACAATTATAAACATAAAGCCTGGGATGCGGCTGCAACGATCTATGAGTCTGCCAGAAACTAGGGTATGACAAGGTTAGCTAGAACAGTGTACAGGTACACTATATACGGGAGGTAACCTATAACAAATTCTTCCAGTTATGAATACATAGTTCCCTAGCAGAGCATTCTCCAAACACTGTTTATTCTTGAAGTCAAAACACAACAACAATACAAGTTTAGCTCACAGTATCAAATGGAGATAACTGCAGATATTTAGTAGTTTTGTATTTTTATCTTTAAAGTTTATTTTCAAGAGACATTCAGATTTTCCTTCTATGTGTATTTTTCTAAAGCTTACCTGTTTAGAATTGATATTTGATTTGAAACATTGTCTGTCCAGTGATTGAAATACACTATTTCAGTAAAAGTCTGATATGTTTTATATTTTTAATGAAATCTGAAGAGAAATTTATCTTAATACATTTGAAGCTGTTGTCCAATAACACTCCCCCCAAGGAAACCTCTAAATATGGTTAGTGAGTTTATCTAGTCCACATGTAGTTAACAAACTGTAAGAAATCAGAAATGGGATTTTTTGGGACTCTTGGATATGGACTTTTGCTAAGCGACAATTAACTAATTTTATAACATCTATTTTGTTTATCCCAGGAGAAAAAACACAACAGAAACCTTTAAATTGTCAAATATGAGAGCTCTTTTTCTTTTCTAGAAACATTCTTAAAATAAAAATGCTATCCATGTTAGAGAGCATGCATGTCTCTTTCTAAGACAGCAAACAAAAAATTTGCTGGTATAAAGAAGAACAGGTAGATACTTACAAAACCTCTTTGAAGAATATTAAAATACGGTACAAGTCTAATGTTGTGGTTAAAGTGTTGTCAGGGGGTCAAAAATATAATTTCTCTTTGTTGTTTGACTTTTAACGTTTCTCCAAATCTTAAATTCCATTAGAATATATTCAAGAGAGTGAAAACAATGCCCATAGGACATTATGGCTCCTTTCTTAAAACTGCAATTTAATTAATGGGCTCTATTCTTATAATGTAATTTTTAGGTAGCAAACAAGGATGAGTACTTAGATTGTAAAGTTTAGCCTTGTATTAGTGTTATTAGTAAAAGTGAAAAAGAAAATTTAGTTTCTATGAGGTACACAAGTGGGCTTCCAGTGTGTTTGCTTTTTAAAAGTTATGATTGTAAGAGTTCAGAGTCCAAATAAAAGGTACCACAGTTTTTGTTTTTTTTACAGTTCTTAAAAGGGATAACAAGTCCAATTTATTTGCAATGTTTAATTTGGATTAATGTTGAAATATTGTATACTTAACCATCATCACTACTTAAAAGATGTATTTACATACAACTACTGTGACTTGTTCACACTGGAATCTCTCTACTAGAACCTTATATTCTCACAGTCAGAAGTTGGTGAAAATCTTAATTGAAGGGAACGCTTGTTTCAACATACCCCCCCCACAATCTCGTCCTAAAGTTCATCAGTGGGCGTGGTACTTGGAGATTCCGTCAACTCACAATTTGATGTGGAAATGTGATCGGAAAAATGCACATATTTTAAACAGTTTAAGGAATTCTGGTTTTTAATAGATATAAAACATGGATACTAATGCCTCTAGTAAATACTAACATTACACATATATGAAGAAAGGCAATCTAGATAATTCTGTCTTTCCATGATGTAAAATACTTCCACTAATCAGGACAGTTTCTGTCACATAACATGCTAAAACAACATATGCATGCTTACTAGTATCCTATACTTGTAATATTATGATCATTTCACAGTAGTTATTTGTAAACACAAGATTGTTTTTTTTTTTAATATGGCACATTTTAATACCAATGATGATAAAATATATACAGTATTTCAGTATTAACCGAAACTGAAGTTACCTTTGTACTGTACATCTTGAATCAGCTTACCTTGTTTTAGATGGAAATTAGACATTGTATTGTTAAAACATGTTTATTAATTGCCAAGTTGATTTATTTGAATGATGTTTGCTTAAGGGTAATAGTTGATGCTAACCACATATGCAGTTTGTTAAAGTCAAACCATGGATTTATTTGATTCTTTTATGTTATTCATTACAACCACTCACATTTCTTTAAACTTTTCATAACAAGAACTTGTTGTAGCTAACTGAAACACATTATTTTTAGTTTTTGGAAGTATTTGTATGAGGTTTAGTCTTATTTTCAAAAGGTTCAGTGATACAAGAAATGAAACTAATTACTGAGCAATTTTAGTCAGTCCATAGTTTACAGATGTTGTACTTTGTGGCAACAAGGAACTTTTCAAAGTGGAAGAAAATGTTTTAAAGTTCTAAGTTATCAAACTTGAAATTCTGTTAGACCAAATAATGCTGTAAAGATTTTTTTTTTCAAATATGTATTTCAGTTGCTAGCTCAGATAGGGTTGTGAAAATAAAATTCAGATAGGATCCTGAAAATAAAACATGCATGAAAATACCAATTTGTTTGTTGCAGTTGCTCAGATCCTGTTATCTCTCTCTGCCTCTACACTAATAAATTATTCAAGAAAATAACAGTATAGTACTGATTTGTTTGTTAACTCTTTGCTTTTACTTTCATAAATTACCACTAACAGTAATTTGGACATTTATATTCATGGTATTTCCCAACATATTTTTGTGTGCCATCATGTCTCAATATACAACTACTGAAAAATGAACAATAACAAACAGAGGAGAATCACTTAGTCCTGTTGACTGACCACATGTTGTTACAAGTATATCTGGGTTAATTTGTAATTGCTCGCAATATCTGATGGTATGACATGCCACTCTTTATAAATACTTATTTATGTACAAATTTTTCATATTAAGAAATTATATTTTCAGCATATTTTAGAAAGCCGAGTAAAAACTGATGTGGGAAATTGGATCCAGAAAAAGTGTCATATTCTTTTTCTAATTCTGTAACATTTAATATATTTGTTAAGGTTTGGGCGTGATGAGACCCTGACATTAAAAGACAACTATTCGATTTTGAAAAAATGCACAAAGTTAATGATTAATACAACAGTGGGGCACAGCAAACTGTTAAATTGAGACTGAACACTAAATGGGAGAAGTTACTCAAAGGTAATTTTTGCCACAAGACTAGACTTAAATGACAGGAAAAAGGAATAACATATTAACACTTCATTTACACACAGTGCCTACTTGAGATGCATTATACTGTTGACAATTAACTTGATCACATTAATTAATACATGTAAAATAATAAATCAAAATTAGCATTTGATTATTCCAGCTATCCAAGTATCTTTGAGAATAGTAAATTTGTTGAATGTAATCAGTTTGTAAGCTCAATAATTAACTGATTAGAAATTCCACTAATTTTCAAGCTGTACTGACAATAATAGAAGTAAAGATAACACAAGATGAACATTGAAGTGGCTGTTATACATTAGTCTGTAAAAAACTGAAAGCATAGTTGTTTAAGACGCATACATTAATATGTAGAATTATATAGATATTTTTCCATATTAAAATACTTTTATTGGTAACTTTCAGCTCTTTTATAGGAGCTTTTATGGTTGCCCAACAATGGCTCCAGTAAGAGAGCTGAATGCTCAGAGTAAAATATTTTAATGCGGAAAAAAAAAAAAGTCCATTTATAATTCTGCATATTGAAAGCAATAGCTAGGATGGTATTTTGTATCAGAATTAAAATAAAAAATTTAAAACAAATTAGTCCACCACAGCAGCCTCCCGTTACAGATACTAACATTAATTTGATTATACCTCATCCAAGTTTATACGAGAACAATAATGGCACCCTCAGACAGATATTGGCGGTGGACACTTTGAAGTTCATTAAACTACTGGTACTTCCATTTTCCTCATATTGAGGGGTTTTGCTATGGCCTCTTTTACATATACATTTAACTATATGACATTACAATGTTTCATGTAAGGTGTTTTTCTTTTATTTAAATAATTTAAATTAGGAGTCTAACTTTTAAACACTGAAACTTTAAAATTCTTTTTACCCAAACAAGTACTAATTACAGTCAAATGAACAAACATAAATTCACACAAACATTTAGATGATTGAATGGACTAGTTTTGATGTACCATGTGTTTTATTTTCAAGGGTAAACTGTGTGCGTGTACAGTGACAAGAAAAAAACATTCAGTGTAATATGTCTGAAGAAATCAGACTGAGAAAACAAACACTTGTTATTATGTCACTGTATGCACATAGTACACCCTTGAAAATGATGCACATGATACTTGAAACTAATTGGTTTAAGTGTCTTCATAGACTTGCAAGTCTATGTTTGTTCTTCATTATTTAATATGTGCTTACTAACTGTTAATCTATGTTAACTTTGTCTTAAGTAATTTCTCTATTATGAATTAGGCAAAACAGCAAGCAGCTAACTATCCACATTTTCTAGAAGTATGCTTAATTATGTGATAGAGGAACGCAACTCAATTTTGACTTTTAAAACTACTGAACCAACTGATTTATTATATGGATTAAAATAAAAATTTGCTTCATCAAGTACATATGGTAAAATATTAGGATGAGGGAATATTAAAAAAATAACTTCAAGCTGGATGTGTTTTTTCACTTTTGTATTTTACACAAAAATAAACAATTTCACCCAATTCTTTTGAGCAGTTCTTTACAAGTGTTATCACTGTTATAAAGGTAAAAAGTTGATAAGCTGAGTATCAGTTAACAAAACTTTCTCAAATTCAATTATAATTTATAATTGTGAACATTATTTTGAAACTAAAGCTATGGTGAAATTCAAAATTGAAATCCCTGATAAATGTGAAAGTTGAATTTTCTTTGCAAGTGGTGAAAAAATGTAAAAACAAAACAACAACAAAAACACAAACAGCTTATCAGCACACATGGGAAGGTATTGCAAGATTAAAAAAACTATCCTGCAGCTATTTGCTTTAGATAATATTCACAAAGATCAAATTTTGAAAAAAACAAAAACAGAACCAGACTGTGTAACTTAACAATAGAAGGAAGAATTTTTATATCTACTCTCTTAAACAGAAACTGTTAGTAATTATTTTTCTAGCACAAATTTCATGTGTATTTCAGAGAAGTTGTATTCTTTAGAGTGCAGAGAATCACCACATGCAATTCATAATGAGAGTGAGAGAGGAAACTGAAAGGAACAAAGAAGTTTCCTATGCAGAAGCATTTACAAATGTTTCCTTTACGTAACAGATTGTGAACTTATTTTCCAACATAGAGAAACAGCACTTTATAACCGATATACAAAGGAAGAAAGATAATTTCACCAACACATGGATTATAAAAAAACAAAATCCATGCTCTTTGAAGATCATAGAAAAATATACAATGAACATGCCAACTGCAGATCCAACAAAACATGAAAGGATCCTTAGAGTATTGGTCTATTACTATGAATATAACTTGTATATCTCAACAGGGCCTGGGTAAGAACTTAGGAAACAAAATAACCCTAACTTTTTGTTTACACACATGAAAATAAAAACATACTGACCTTATGTCTTTAAATTCTGTAATCATTAAAGCATGTATATTTTTGTGACAATTCATGGATGTTACAGTTAATTATAAGTAAAAAGAGGTTTCAGTTGATTAGATGTCAAAATAGAACAGCTTTTTGGGTAATATGAGAGGCAAGTAATTACAAAAACATCTTTACAAAATGTTTAGTTTTAAGCATAATGTTGAAATGACTTTGGTTAATTGATATTAATACTGGAAGAACTGTAATAGTAATTGAACTTTAAAAGAGTGAGTGTACAGTTACAGGCTATTAAATGAAACTTCCAACAGTACCTTTCCTGACAGAATCAGAATGTTCATAGTTTTTGTCATGAAATGTTAAATAACTTAATCAGTCTTAAAAATGTTATCACCTCTATGTATTCTTGAAACTTTAATAATCATTACAATACAACAATTTCTAAATGCATGTGTCCTACGGTGACATACCTTAAGTTACCTCTCTTAAATTGTTGTCTTCAGAGTACAATATAGAATATATAGAGAACTTGAGTACATTTTTTGTATTAAACATTATCTGGCAAAGTCACATATATTATTTAAAGGAGAAGACAAATCTAACTAAATCAATATTAACTTTTGATAAAAGATTCGGTCAAATATAAAAATCAACCCACTAAGGAGTACAGCTAATTAAATATATTGTTCTTACTTACAAAAATTAGAACATATTGTTTTATTTATTGAGTATCTAAGGTATATATATGTTTGAAATTAAAATTTCATGAAAAGTTTAACAGTTTTCTTCAGGGATTTATTCCTGATTTATTAGTATGGCCAATAGAAAGTTTGGCTTCATTAAATCCAGATCCTGACTTTACATTTCAGCCTATTCAGCTTCAATAATATCTGGTCAAAGAAACGAGTGCAATCAAGGAAACGAAATTCCTGTTTTCTATAAACCCGAAAAGTCATCTTGTTAGAGAATTAACACTTCAGACAGGGAAAAGATTTAACCCCAAAAGTTATCGTGTTAGAGAACTAACACTTCAGACAGGGAAAAGATTTAACTCCAAAAGTTATCTTGTTAGAGAACTCACATTGCAGACAGGGAAAAGATTTAACACCAAAAGGTCATGTTGTTAGAAAACTCACATTGCAGACAGGGAAAAGATTTAACATCAAAAGGTCATGTTGTTAGAGAACTCACACTGCAGACAGGGAGAAGATTTAACACCAAAAGGTCATGTTGCTAGAGAACTCACACTGCAGACAGGGAAAAGATTTAACACCAAAACATCATATTGCTAGAGAACTAACAATTCAAACATGAGGAAAAGATTTAACTCCAAAAGTTATCTTGCTAGAGAACTAACACTTCAAACAGGGAAAAGTTATCTTGTTAGAGAACTCACACTGCAGACTCACATGTTGTGAGAGAACTCGCATTGCAGACAGGGAAAAGATTTAACACCAAAAGGTCATGTTGTTAGAGAATTTGCATTGCAGACAGGGAAAGGATTTTACACCAAAAGGTTATGTTGCTAGAGAACTCATACTGCAGGCAGGGAAAAGATTTAACACCAAAAGGTCATGTTGTTAGAGAACTCACATTGCAGACAGGAACAATTTCTAGCATCAGAGTCCTCAAAAAATTGGAAATTGAGCAATGAAAAACGTTTTGCTTGACATAATTAAGATCCAGGTGTTTGGAAACTTTTAACTACAAAATTCTTCAAAATATATCTTTTTAAAGAATCAAAAATTCAATCATAGCACAAATATGTAGCTGTACTCCTTGAGAAATCAACTATGAAATAAAGTTTTATAAACATATTTTTGAGAAACTAACAGTAGAGAAGGTGGAACAAAGACTGTCATTAATATTTTATCAGATAAATTGCCTTTAACAAACCTGTGGTTCAAAAACCATTACAAATTTGAGTTTTCTATATTAATGAAGGGTCACAAAAAGTCAAGGCTCTACATTAGAACCCTTTCAACATATACAAGTCAACAACACACATGATAAGTAAGAAATATCTCATGTTCTCATTTTACTCATGTCGCTTATTTAACTTACACTTCCAGGATAATTTTTTTTGTGAAATTAACACATGTGAAGGCTAAGTGTGGTCAACATCGATTAGAGCTCTCTTGACTGAAGTATGTGTTTAAAAAGTGCATATACAAAAAAATGTGAAATTTCATTATTATTTCATATTTTACTATTACTTATTTCCTCTTAGAAAATCACTGAGTTACTTGACTCACTAAAGATATTTAATCTCTTTCCACTTTTTGCTCAATTATACTTCAAGATAGAAGTACTAATTTTTTCTTATTTTAAGTTTCTGCTATCTCTAATCCCCCCTTCCCCATTTTATGATAAAACAATCATTCTATTTATTTCTTCTTCCTTCCAAAATAAACACTTTTATTAATATCTATCGTGAAAAGTGCCAATTCTTTCCATTCCTTCTTCATGCTAAAACACACTACACAAAAAAAAATAAGGGAACTCACCTTCCTTGGTGTTCTGTTCCATATAGTCACTGTGTGTCCAGAGTTCAGGAGATTTTTCACTATTCCTTGACCCATTATTCCCAATCCAAGGAATCCAAACTTTAAATCTGAGGCTTTCACATTCTTTTGTTTTAAGGTATCAGATACATTTTCTACATCTAAAGGTGGTGTTACCTGTAATGTGTCAAATCGTGGTTGATCTGTTGATAAACTGAATTAATACATCTTATTTAATTCTGGAAAGTAATCACTTTTATGTCATAGTTTAATATTATATTATCACAGATAGTCAAAACAAACAAGTCTTGTGTATATTTGTGTATATTGTGCCAGTGAATTTCACAGGTTTTGGCTCAATTAACATGTAGTAAATATCTGGGTGTTGCCTTCAAAGCTAAACCCTAAAGAGTTTGTTCTGAAAAGCATTCGAATATTTGAAATATAATCATTGTTACTTTTTTCTTCTGGATAACTGTGAAAAGGAACCAAAAAGTCAGTATAAGAGTTTGTATATAAGCAGTATCTCATTAAAATTTCAAGTCTTTAGGGTTAACGGAAACAAAATAGCATTCATATTCTGCCCAGAGAGGATGTTGTTGTATATGAAAAAAAGGCTTTTAGCACATTCAACTACAATAATTAGAGATAAGTAATTTTAGAGCATTTAATTTATTTTAATACAATTTTTTGTAGATTATTCTTTTAGAATATTTTGACTTTTTTATTTTGTTATTCCTGAAATTAAAGTAATCTGGTACTGAAAAATATAAAAGGAAAGAGAACTACTGCTGAAAAATACCAGCATTTCTCATCATTTACCATAATGTCAAATACTCAGTTCTGAGTTTTGAATTAGTTTTTAATAAATAAAAATATTGTATTTTTTCATAAAATCAAAATGTTTAAGGAACACAAGTTGAAGATGGATTGAAATATAGGAGCCACAATCAAGACGACTGTGAACATAATGAAACACAAGATTACAGTGCTGTGAACAAAATGAAACACAAGATTAGAGTGCTGTGAACAAAATGAAACACAAGATTAGAGTGCTGTGAACAAAATGAAACACAAGATTACAGTGCTGTGAACAAAATGAAACACAAGATTACAGTGCTGTGAACAAAATGAAACAACATTACAGTACTGTGAACAAAATGAAACAACATTACAGTACTGTGAATGTCCTATAATAGGTACTCTAATGTATAAAATTAATTTTCATTTCATCTGGGAATATCTTTGGGGTCATAAAGGTCACTGTAAATTACCACTTTATTATTGCACTTAACAATAACTAATGTTTTTTAACTTCACATTTACTGAAGTTATTGAAATTTAACCTTGAATTAATAAATAGATAAACAACATGGTGAAGGCATTGTGAAGGACAGCCTACAAGCATCTATCTCCATCTTAACACAAGTTATTGAAAAGCAAGTACTTTGTTTAATATGAAAAGATCAAACAATGTGAAAGAGCGTCTTTTAAGTAACAAAAGATGTTACTTTCAGAATAGAATATTTAAATACGAGCACTTGAGCTTGAAAGACAAAAGAATGTAAGATTTTACACACAAATACTACTTTTAAAAAAAGTAGAGATGAAACACTATTTAGAAATCTTAAGGAAAACCAGCATCAACTCTGATTAAATACTAAAAAATGGCTGTTATTTCTAATTATAATTCTTCAAATGTAGTTGTAATCCAAATGACACTATGCAAATGATTCGTTTTCAGTCACTTTAACTGTTTAGAAAACTTCTGTGGTTTATTTGTTAGTTACTTCCAATTAAATGCTGACAAAAAACAAGACTCGTCAGATATGTGACACTTGCCATTACTTTACTGATATGCTGGTATTTAATATGTAAAAATTAAGTATTGAGTTACTCTTGCTGTATATATTTGTCTTTAGCTAAGATCACCACAAGATGTTAAAAGGAACAATAGGTTTATAACATTGGTGGTTCACTGAAGAGAGTTATCTACACAAAAGTTTACATTCAAAGAAAAATTACAGTAAGCAGTTGTAAACTCACACTTATCACAGAATTAATTTTCAATTAATTTACAATAAAAGTTCTTTATATGATTTGGAACAGCTTAAAAGGACCTAAAAGCTGTTGATTTTGGACATACGAAAATTATCAGTGATAAGAAAAAAACATTTTCGTGTAACTAAACTTACTGGTCGATTCACGTATGATGGTCTTGAAAGCAGGCCGGTATATTTGCTAGGAGATGAATTGACATGAGTGTAATAGTTTTCTACTGGTGATGTTGATGAAGATGAGACATGAAATGCTGAACCCGATGCCTCGTCAGCTATCTGTCGTGTGACGGTAGAACGTTTTTTTTTTGTCGAAACAGAACTTGTGTTACTACTATCTGACAAAGCTCTTTTTTGCCTTGGCTTTTTAGATGAAGATGTCTTTTCCTAAACAGATTAAAAGTTCAGATGAAAGGATGGGTTTTAGTGAGGATCTAAAATGACCCATTTTTGATCTACATCAAAGTTTCTAAGAAAAGAGTAACTGATATCATAGGTTATTTATAACATTTATATCCTTAACACATATAATTTTGAAAATAGTTTTCACACACTTGTTATTCAGATATATTTTATGACATAATTACAAAAATAAATTTATACATCTATTAGGGAATTCTGATGAAATACATCAGCTCACATAGTGACAGATAGATGTACATACATTACCATTACACATATATATATATATAAATAGCCTGCACGACAAATTGGACAGACAGAATATCACAACTAATGGATCAAACAGTAGATTGTCTTTCACAAATATTTTTATTACCTCAAACAGCTTGAAATAAATTAGTAACATCAATGTTTCAACACTCTTGAAATCTTGCATAAGTGTCGGTTCACTGTGGTAGATTTAAGACATTTGGAAATATTATACATATCACATACATTCCACCAATATATAAAGCCCATTCTTGTTCTCTTGGTTTGCCCAAGTTCAGGATTGCTCATGAAGGATGTGGAATTCCCCAAACTGATATAACTCTATGAGAAGTGACAAAATGATTAATAGACTGCACTTCATAGTTATTTTTAAGTAATTTCACTTAATCTGCTCATTACTGAAATGAATCTGAAATAAGCTTCATCCCTGATGTTAGCAGAATCCTTAGCAGCTGTATCATGTACACACTGCATGATGTTGGAAACAAGAAGAATGTGTCCAAGTGATGGTACCATCAAACAGATGCACCACAAACAGAGAATTTCACTGCATTCATCCCAATCAACACTGCTGAGGGACTCAGTAATTACTGGGTTATAGGAGGACTTCTACAAAGGTTAAATCACAAAAGCAGTTCTTCCCCAAGAAAGTATGGAGGGAAGTCAGAAAATGCATCAAAAATCATATGGAACTAAACAGCTTCCTATGACAATAGCTTCTTTCACTTTTTGTCCAAGTCTCTCTCTTCTTGTACATTGGTCATGCATTGTACACTGTGTAAAGATTTCTTTCTGCAATCTTCAATGTGTGAAATTTGTGGGTCAGGCACAAATTTACCCAAGACTCTTGATTTATTTAATTAACTCTAAAAGTTTGGACCCTCGACAATCTGTATAACAATGGTCAACATTCTAGTATGGTTTTCTTCATTTAATGTAATTTTAATTTCAAAACTTAACCTTTTCACAGTTCAACACTGTGATGAAAACTAACCAACAATAAATGAATCAGCCATTTTAGGACTTTCCTTCAGTTGTTCTATTACAATACATACTCTGATGTGGCAAAACAGTATTTCAATCAGGAAAAAAAAAAAAAGAAAGCTCTTCTATAAGAATCACCATCATCTCTCACTGTTACAAACAAACATTTGTTACTGTAACTATTTATTGCAAGTTTGATGTCCTTTGGTTGAATATAGAAACTGGTAACTGCAAGTGAGAGGACATCTTTCCAGTCTCAGTTTATTCCTGTTAACAGCTTTTGCTCTTACACAAATTCAGTTTCATGTAGTTGACAAAGATTTGGTACATGTTAAACATTCATATTTGACTGAATGAGTCTTATATTCCATAACATGTTTGGAACTAGGTCTGCCTTTTTACCATAGCTGGGGAAATTACACTATGTCTCTTGTTCTAGCTTTGAAGACTTTCCACATAGGTTTTAAGCACCCTCCATCACTACAAGTGCAGTTCTGGTATGTTCACAGCAGTGTAAGGATTTGGTACCTTCCAAGACTAACCATGCACTACAATCATTTAATGGCTGCTATTCATTTGGAACACTGTTATTAATTATAAGGGGTGTGGCAAAAAGAATGTACTCCACCTTCCCAAAGAGAAACTTTTGCAAGCCCAAAAATCCTTGCAAAAATCAATGTTTGATAATGCCATGTACAAAACATCACTATCATGCAACTAATGTATCATTTACATCATTTTTATTGCAGAGTAAGTTACCATGGTGTTGAATCAAGTTCAGAGTCTTGTTTCTTCAGCTTCACTCGGGCTTTCATGTTGGCTAGTGGCAGACATTTTGAATCATCATGTTGCAATGGCAAATTTGAAGAATCCTGTATCAGTGAAACTCAGTATAGAAACTTTGCAAACCATTTTAAAAAATGTCCAGCACTGGTGGAACTCTGATCTCAAAAGAGAAAACTTTGGTAATGAAATGAAACAAACTGTTGGAAGAAAGTGACAAGTTTCAGCAACTTCTGCACAATTTGTTCACAGCAAAACAGGCTAGCATTTTCAAGCACTCAAACAAAATTAAAAAAAAACAATGGGCAGTCACTCATTACATCAACATGCATCACACCACTGTCTAGAGAGCTTTGAGATACAATTAAGTTTAAAGCATTCAAATGGGTTCAAGTTCCTTTTGTTTTGGGAATGAACATCGAAGAGTGGGTGGAGTAAAAATGACTGCCTGTATTTGGCTCTTTCAGGAGTTCATTTATTCACTTAGGAAAACAAATTAATTCTCAAAACAATAGAGTTTAGGTATTCAATGACCAAGAAATCTGGGATGTTTTGTGTGCTCTACAACAATGATGTCCAACTTGCATCAGATTCTTTTTCTGTTTCACTTCAAAAGGAATGATCTTTGACATCAAAGAGCAAGTACAATCATAAAATGGCAAGTATTTTGGGAATCTGAAGTGGTTTTTGGATCAGAGAGAAAATCATCAAGGGACTTTGAACAGTTGACATTCTTTCATGATCTGGCAGAATGCATGATAGCGAATTAAACTTGCAATCTACTTGATGAAGAGGGTTTTGGTTTGTTTTGAATTTCACGCAAAGCTACTTGATGGCTATCTGCACTAGCCACCCCTAAGTTAGCAGTGTAAGACTAGAAAGAAGGCAGTCAGTCATCACCACCCATCACCAACTCTTGGGCTACTCTTTTATCAATGAATAGTGGGATTGACCGTCAAATTATAATACCCCCACAGGCTGAAAAAAGGCATGTTTTGTGTGATGGGGATTCAAACCCGCAACCCTCGGATTACGAGTCAAATGCCTTAACCATCTGGCCATGCCGGACCTGATTTCTTCTGTGAAGATGGATTCAGCTGCCAGTCTGGTAACTCTCTGGATTTCAAACCACCTGGAAACACTGGTGGTATGGTTCAGCAGTGCACCAAAGAGATTTTTGACACTTTGATTTGTGTGCTTACACAGGTTGTGTGAGACTGCCTTTTAAACTGAGATGTTTATTTCTTTGTTAAAATTATTGAAGTCTCACATATAAATGGTTAAAAATGCTGATGGTCAACATGGAGCAATACTGACTGAAGGTTTGTACATTTACTCATTTCTTGATTTTTTTCAATTTTTTTGGGGAAAGGAACATTCTTTTCACAACATCCCTTACATGTTGGGTTAAACAATTTGCAGTCTATCTGTGCTTCAACATCTCTGGATCCTTGTTTTAATTACACGGTGAAAGATGCGACCTCCTCCTGTGACACTTGGGATTAAAGAATATCTCTCTCTGGAGTTAAATGATGTAAACAGTAGCAATAAATTTATTATTTTTACTACAATTGAAAAATGTTACATACTATAGTGTGGTGCAGCTGCAGAAAATTAATGAAACTACAACAGAATAATTATCTATTCTCCTTATGCCCCAATAACACAAAACTAATATGCCTATAAAAACAAACAATTTATTTGTTTTCCTTGTTTACTGATGCTGTCAGTTACTCAGTTTATACATGTATACTATATATAACAACTTCAAATTGGACTTTAGTCAAAATACCAATTAAGTCCTACATATTTTTTTTTTGCCAAAGATTTGACTGTGGTATAATTATGTTTGTATCCTTAAATATAACCTAATAAAAATCTGTAAAATCATTAAAACTTAAAATTAATTCAACTGTTCTGTCATTCATGGCTAACATACACGATTGAGCATTTAAGGATATTTACAAACATAATTACATTTTCAACTCAAAACATTAGTTGAATCTCAGCTTTCATAACGTTTTTGTTTCTACAAAGAAAAAAGTTGACATTCTGAAAAAGTGACACTGAGAGTGAGTGGTCTTACAAGTTGTATTTTAAATGTAAAACTATTTAAACTAAGACCACACAACATGCAAAATTATAGAAGTAATAACTAAACAAAGAAACACTTAACATAAGAACTACTTAACATGCAATTCATGAAAATTATAAAGTTGTCAACTTACTTTTACCTTTTGGGGCTGAACATGCTCTTTTTTCTCAAATGTTAGGTTTGGTTCAATTCTTGGTGACTTAAGCTGCATAAACAGCCAATATCAAAATTATTATTATTATTTTGTAAATAACCAAATTCCTTTCAGTTTTACTTCCTATTCACTTGAAAAAGGTAAAATCAAGTGGCTCCTTATTGAGTTATTTGACCAAAGTAAAATCAGGTGACTCCTTACTGAGTTAGAAGCTATTATTTGTTCAAAATAAAAGTTGCTTTGAAGATTAGAAGACATGATTCATATTTCGGAAGAACATTAGAACATAATTCTCACCATAACATTTTATCCAATGCCAAATGGAAACAACAAACAGGAAAAGGAAGAAGTGATGATTGTTTTTCTATATTTATAAGTCCTAACCTTGATACAGGGTTCTACTGACTCATCTTAATGCAATTTACTGAACAAGAATACAGTACTACAGTAAACTACATCCCTAAATATGAACAATGTGAATACAAGTTAAAGATGAATAACACTTATGAAAATATTGAAACTAAAACATGAAAACATCCATAATTTAGATTTCTCTCAGGGATGAGGAATCAAGTAATTTACATTATGATCACTCTATATTTTTTTTTTAAAATGAGAAATTTGATGGAGTTAACTCTATGTTATAACACACACCACTTTCCAATGGTATGGATCTTTTTGTGCTAATGACTCACCCCATGAAAAGTTTTCTTCATGAAAAATTAGGAAGATGAAATAAAACATTTGTTTCACCCATTAAACTGAATGAACAACATAATATTAACAAAGTTAAGACTGATCTGGAGAAATAGACTCAAATATAAGCTTATCTGCAAAACGTTTTGGAGGCAAGTTTATATTAAAGAAAAAATATATGATTTTCATAATTAAGAAAAAAGTTATTTAGCATTGTATCTCTTAACTATGTAAAATATATTATATCTTTGCATTGTCCCATGTTTGATGATATTCAAAACTAAATGATATATGTTGTCACTCTGTTCTTTTTTCAGTGAAGCTTTGTATTTTCTCTTCAATGTTCTCTACCCTAACATACAATAGACTTGATCCATTTTACTAACTTTGTAACCACCACAAAAAATATGCAAAATAAATCTAACTCATTTTTTTAATTACTAAAATGACTGCAGATTGTGATAGAAAAACTACAATTATTCTAAACAGGTCAGGTTTGTAACATCTGTTTGTATTTAATTTTATAGTTTTATTATTTTTTGAATGATGTCTAACAACTAAACAGGTGGAGCAAAGCTATAACTGCTTGATAAGCAAATAGCTAAAGCTGTGGTTAAACAAGGTATTGAATTACATCATACATGTGCAGTTTGCATGCACACTTAGATTTCTAGTTTTCACAGTTCAGTTATTCTTCCTGTGATAAATAAAAGAAATTTATGAAAAACAAGAAATTTAGTATTTAAATGTGGGCCTCATCCTTTGTTTTTACAGTCATAGTTTTGATAAAAGTTAACCCTAATATTTGGTAAGATTACTGTTTGCACTTTATTGAATTTTTATTTATCTCAAATATTCAACTGCGAACACCAAATAATAACATTCACAAAGAATACAATATCATATAACTATTATAATTTAACTGTCTTTCTAATTAACTTGTAGATGTGTTAAAATATTTCTCTACTTGATTGAGGAAAATTCGATTATATCAATTTTACATTCATAGGCTGAATAATTCAACACTTCTCATAAGAATAAGTTAATCTATTATATAATTCAGTAAACTCAGTTAGTCATTAATAATGTGTTAGCAAGCGTCAGAGATAATTTGTAATGTTTTGAAAGACAGTATGTGACTGGAAGACTGGGCATGTGGATTTGACTTTTTGGTTTAAATTTTTTTGCAATTGAAGATTCAGGTATAAATTTAGATTATGTCTTAGCAATATCTATAAGTCTGTAATTTGCATTAATACTCAGAAGCTTAAAAAGTGATAGAAAGGTTATCTGAATTGGGCTACTTGGAACAAACATGTCACATAATACAGAGGAATGAAGTTTGAAAACTTACTTAGATATATCCTTTTGAAACTAATAAATTAACTTACAGAATTTTAAAATTTGTTTTATTACCTACATTTTGATACCAAGTTTTTGGAATACATTGATGATAAAGTAGTTTAACAGAATTTTGAAATGTGATTCTTAAAAATGGTGTGACGTGTACTTTGACCTAACTGTATCCATAGGGTTAGCAATCACATACGGTATCACAGTGAAAAGCTAAGTGATTTAATGTTATCACATATTTTGAACTATTAAAATTTTGCAATTAAAACAGTATTAACAGAAGAAATATGTATTGCTTATACGCTTACTGAAACATATACTCACTGTCAAAGTTCTTTAAAAGTTTCATGATTCTTATTAAATCTTGGGAAATACGACTTTAAACCAACTCACCTCAGGGTGACTTTTCACATACTCTTCAGCTTGTCCGACTGCATCCTTGAAAGTTAATAATCTGTTTTTCTGCATAAACTCTTCCCGAAACTCATGATATGGCTTTATATTTTCTTCCAGTATCCAAGCGCTTGTAAAAAAACAAAACAAAAACAGTGCAACAAACAGTAGAATAAACCAATCTAAAAGCATCGTAATAAGCAGATAAGAGCTTAAGTGAGTTTTTCTTCTTTTAGTTATGAAAACGAAGCAAAGTACTGTTGTGTTTAACAGTTTGTAGTGGTGTGTGTTGTCTGGTGACATGTACAAACTTTTTCTTTCATAAATACTCTCGGGTAGGAACATGGATCTGGTCTTCAATGCTAAAAGTCCTCTGATGATATAAACTACTTTTCCTGAAAAAACTTCACTGTTAATCATTCACTAGAGACTCTTCAGTTGTTAATTAAGCTCAGGTGGTTTAAACTGCCACTAGCCGAATTTTTTTAAATGAGGTAGAACTACTTTAAAACCTTTTTTTTTTTAAATATTTTCATATAATTCATGGTACAAGATTTCTTTTGATGAGTGTATCATTATATATATACACACACATTTGATCATATAACTATACCTCATAGAATGAAATTATAAGCAAAACAAATACAGACAAACACTGAAGGCACCCTAATCCACTGTCCAAGAAGGTAAGAGACATACTTTACTGAAAACAGATCTATTTATAGATAGATATCTACTCTTTATCAGCTGGCAGGAGGTAAATTAGTTCAGATCAAAAAACAAAAATGAAAGATTTATCACAACTCTAGAAAATGTACTTCTTGGCTTTGCTCAGGTTATTTATTCTAGATGAATATGCCACTGTGTATTCTTAACCAATTTTACCATAAAAGTATAACATATTTTCTTTAGTTGTTCTTTTACAGGATGCGACCTGTATATAAAGCTAACCTTCTCCAATTTTAAACTTAAGTAATAAAAAACAAACCTCCTTAATTAATAAAGCTACATATTAGAAAGCAACATATTTTTCAACTCCATAATTTAAACATTTCATTTTGTACTTTCAGCACATTATCTCTTAGTAACTATATTACTTATATTGCTAACCAACACAATATAAAAGTCACTATTGGAACACAATATTACAAAAACTCCCTGGCTACGTATATATTTAAAGTTATTAAATAAAATACCACTTTTTTTCTGTGTGGTTTTTTCCCTAATGTACCAAATTAAAAATATGTACAGGAGCATGCAATCATGCATGTGGATAAGAACTAATACTGAGGTGCAAACCCTATGTGTCCACTTAATATGGGTGCAAAATTTCAGGGTTTCTTAGTTCTTACCCCTTGAAGCTATGGCAGTCATATATTCACTTCAATGTCGTTTCTACATAAAAAAAATGTGCACTCGCATGCATATATACAAGTAATAGTACCCAGATGCAAACTCTCAGGATCCACATAGTATGGATGCAAAATTTCAAGTTTCTTTGCCCTTGGAGCTATGATAATCACACACACAATTTTATTATTATAAATAAGCCTCCAGTATGGTTTAAGTCTTGCACTTGTGAAGTTTAATATAATTCGTAATTGTTATTTACTGTCCATAAACATTTCAGATAAAGTGTCTGTTAATTTCCAAAACACTTGAAATTACAATAGTGAATCATGATGTTTTAGTTAAACTGTTCAACAAATCAAGACAATAGTGAAATTTCCACAACTGAACAAAAATTCTATACCTTTTACACTAGTATTTAAATAGGGTTACCCAAGTTTCAAATATACTACACTACTCATTCATATCAATAGAGTATAAAAGCAACACAGGAGTTTAGTTTCATACAAACCAGCCAAGGTCACTCTAAAGAAGGTGAGGTCATTATTTTTCAATTATGACCAAACTTGCATCCTTAATCAATGTCTTGGAAATAAAATATAAATTTATTTATTTCATATTTGCATCAATATATATTTAGCAATCTTTGATTATGATGCAGTTCCTAACACTGCTCTTACAGATTGTTTAATGGATAATGAATACAGCTTTCACAAAAAATTACAACTTAAAATTTTAATGTGAAATCTCTATCAATGTAACAAATGTATCTCTGTAAAACTTTTAAAGTACATTCCTCGTTGACTATTAGGCAGATAAAATGTAATTACTAGGAGCTAAAACAGTAATTAAAAGTTCCTCCAACATAACTAGAATATCAACACAGATCATTTAACTCACTAAAGCCACTCTGTCACCTATTTAAACCATTAAAATAACTAACCCTAACTGAACTGCACCAGTTTCCACTCAAAGAAGTTATATGACAAAACTGAATTATATTTCAGTTTACACTTCTTTCCTTAAGAGTTAATTTCATATTTCTGGATTTATCATTTTACAACCCATTAGATACACAAGCAGTTTATTCATGTTCATAACTATCTTACATACATAAATGACACTATCCTAATTTTTGTACATTCCAGAAGAAACAGAAGTTTTTAAACCTCACTGTATATTTCAAAGTATCTAAACTAGATAATGTCCTTTCTCTGAGCTATTTTTAGCTTGTTAATGTTTTCTTCATAATAAACAGGAGAGAAATTGAACATGTTAACCTACAAGAGGTTTTCAAAGTGTTATATAACACTACAGTAACTTTTATTCTTCAAAAATTTTCTATAAACAAATTACTGAATCCCTGTTTCTTCCAAACAGCCAATCAAAAATCACTGATGATTTGTCCATAACAAAAACAACTTTCAATATTTATGTACTCTAAGTGCATCATTTTGCTCTTTGCAAAATTTGCACTTTCTTGCCCATTCACTGACCAGCTCTTTAACAAAACTCTTGATGACATCAACGTACACTGAAAGTTACAAAGCAGACTGACAAGAGACTCCCAACAGTCACACTGTCATAATCTGGAAACAATGGATACCCAACTACAAGTCCTCAGAACATAGTGATCCACTTATCAATTGTTTGCATTTTGAACTCCTTAAACCCAAGCAGATACTCCTAGTATCAAAAGTCCTGATTACCCACTGGACAAAGACTGGGTCTGTTAATATTTATGTCTCTTTGGCTAAATACTAATCCAAGTAATGTTATTATTCACCTTTTGTGAGGGATTCAGATATTTATTAGGACAGCATTAAAATAATTCCAGGGGAATGTTAAAACAATTATGGGATTAGAGAGTTGAAAAGGTGGATACCATTATTAATTTCTAATAATTAAAACTTCCATTACTTGTTTATTTACCTTTCAAATAAAGCTACAGAATAATCTCACTAAAGATAAGCTTTACCCTTAGGAAGTTTCCAAAAAGTTCTCTTTAACAATAATAAAGTAAAAATTGAATTATCTCTTCCCCTTCAACAAATTGATCTTAACATATTTATATTTAGTAAAAATATTCATTAAAAACAAAGTCTGTAATTGTAATTTGAACAATGTTATTTTCCTCCATATTTTGGTGATTACTTTGAAATTCATTAAAGAATAAAAATTGTCCTTAATTATACTTGTTTGTCTCTGTTCACATAAGCATAAAAAAACATCAATTGAAATCATGTCTGACAACTAATATTTAATACTGGTCAAGTTTCTCTTAGAATTTTGATAAATCACAAGTCTGTACTCACAGCATTTGTTGATCACTCCCAGGTGGACAAAACCTGGGTCAACTTTTACAAGCTTTCATGTTCAATGATTTGTCCAAGTAAAATTTTGCTCGAGAACAGGTTTGTGATTGAAGAATAACTTGTTGGTGTAATACTTGAATCGTTTCATAATTACTGAATTTGATCTGTAGTGGTGTTAGTCATGCCTTGATGAAAAACTGATAAAGATGTTTACAATGGGAAGTACATCTTTCTATATGAATGGGGGTCATATTCCTCCAGAAAGTGTCACATACTTTTTATTTCTCAGACCTGTCATTTACTCAAACACACAATAATGTTTTAAATGAGATGGTACATGCATTTTAAGTACACTTATAAAGTGGAATTAATTAACTTATAAATATTATGCTTTGTTTTAAGGGATGTTTCTTGGAAGTAAACATTTTTACATGCTTGGTCAGGAAAAAGGATGCTATGTTGTAAGATCAAACATTGGTAGCTCAATTATGAATACTGGGGTAATCATAGGGTTCTGATACAAGACCTTTAAACTACACTTTCTTACACTATAATGTTTCATTGTACGAGCATATGTTGAATTATTAATGCATTCACACATTTCTTTGCACAGTGCACTTTACTTTCACTCATCAACTAATTAGGGGACACTCAGAAACTATACACTTGTTGCACAAGTTAGAGATATTGTGCCATAAATATTAATTTGAAGATTGAGTCTAAACATTTTATTCTGGCCACAAAACTATTCCTCAGTACTGAAATATTAAACTGAGAGAAAATTATACTCGACTTCTGTCAGTTCTATTTTCTCGTCTTAGGTTTAGATTTGGTCGGTTCTTTCAAACTTTATAGTATGTGATAATTATTCATTAATCACCTGGAAACTTGTTGTAACAGTTTTTCTTGAAGATTATTAAATTTGTAATTAACTGGAACTTTAAAGTAAACTGTTTAACCAAAAACATGTTACTAAAATAACTGATTTTGAAAACTTAAAGAAGTGCTAGAAACCAGTATATTTTAGGAATTTCAATTTTCAACTGCATTTCTTTTTTGAAATAATGAAATACAAACAGAAAAAGATTTTAAGTAATAAGTTATATAAAACACAAAACAAGTACAATTTTCCACCAACTTTAAGGTCAATTAGCCAAGAAATCCAGTTGTAAATTGCTTGCATCTATATAGAAATTATTAATATATTTTGTTATTAACTCTTAAACAGTGGGAATGTTGTAGGTGGCAGTGTCAGTTGATGATGACTGTCGTTTGAGGGTTAAATACTGAATACTTTAGCTTCAATATAATGAATTATTTTATAAATTGATCACACTTACCATTTCTTGTAGAAAACATTTTCATACTGACAGAGGTTCATAATGTAGCTGAAATTGTCTTGTTTTGTATACTAAAATATTACTATACATTTATGTTTGTCATGTATTCAAGAATAATTACGATTTTCAACATTTCTCCAGCTAATGATGTTTTTTTCACCATTCTGACTTCCTAAATTCAACTACACACAAACGAGGCATACTTACTAGTCTTTTGTTCCAAAAAAATAGATACAATGCATAGGCTTCTTAAGTGCTGGTCGTTTTATTTCTTTGGCAGGAAAAGCAATCTATTTAAAACAAGAATATATATTTTATTAGTTTTTTCACCCATTGTAATATTACAAAATTTTAGTGAATTCATAACACCTCAACAATGAATTTTGTCTTTTGGTGAACAGAAAATAAAACTTGCGATATATTTTTTGTTTTGCTTGTTAATTCGTTGAGGGCAAAACAAAACAGCAATTTTGAGTGTGAAATAACATGAACCGAATGTCATATGATGTTTTTGAGAAAAAAACAAAACACACGTAAATACGTCTCTCTATATACATATATACACGCACATAATAACTTAAGCTACAGGCCTGCAGTGATCATTTCGTCAAATCATAAGTGTTAACGTTAATCATATAAAAAACAAAGAGTTATATAACTTATAAGGCCATAGTCAATGAATCGAAATTGTCTTTCATTCGTTTAAACAATTTTCTCTTTAAAAGTAACCGCAACCATTAATATTTGTCTAAAGATAAACATAACGATACACTAAAGTTTACTGCATAAGTACTGATTGGTATAAATTGTATATAACAGTGATAAAAATGCAAAACCCCATGTGGATGACCAAACTAACGGTAATCCTTTCTCTAAGCGTCTCATTTCAACTATTCTCTCGATACTTGCACTCGAACGACGTAACAAAACGTGGACGCTCCAACAAGCAAATGCCGTTGAAGTTGAACTTAAATTCATAGACTCAATCGAGTGAGGCGTTGGCAACTTACCTTCCCTGGCCAAGGTGAAAATCCTTTCATTTTCGCCCTGAAATAAAAAGAAAATAATACATATTTTAGAGGACAAAACACACTACACTGATAAAAACATGAAAAATGATATGTAGTAACTTTCATAGTTCCTTACCATACTGGATCTCCGATAGTAAATTTATACGCCATTATTCCACAACGTACTAAGACTAAACTAACTTTCCATGCCCAAGCTACCTAAATGTCAACGTTAACGATCAACAGATGGCATCACTATACAGTGAGGTGCTTCAAGTTTTACATACGCCACCACTAGATGGCAACTATAATTTCTATTTAAGAAATTGTAAACAAGTTTGGGTGTATATGTTTTTAAGAAATGCAAATCAACCAATATTGACAAATTAAATACATTCAAATAACATATTTAAAATGCATTTAATTTACACAAAATTATAAAGGAAATATCAATTTCCATTAGGTTACAACGAAATATGATGTAAACTAGCACTGTTAAAAATATTTTATTTCCGTCTTTAGCAGTTTTGATTTTGATTGTGTTTGGTTTGTTTGAATTTCGCCAAAGCTACACGAGAGCTATCTGCGCTAGCCGTTCCTAATTTAACAATGTAAGACTAGTCATCATCACCCACCGCCAACTTTTGGAATACTTTTTTACCTACGAATAGTAGGATTGACCGTAAATTATTATGTGTAATTTACTCAAACTTTGTTAAATAAAAAGAATCTTAGCAAAAATTTTAAAAATGCAAGTTAATTTTCAAGTAAAATGATGGGAACTGTTTTCACTTAATCTAAAATATTAACTAATAGCTATAAAGTTAACAAAGTTTCTACTTCAAAGCAATACTACAATAAATAAAGTTTTGTTGTTTTTGTTGCTAAAAGCAGAACTACGCAACAGACTTTCTTTACTATGCTCACTAAGGGTTATATTACCTTCAGATTTATCGCTGAATCTGTATTATCCAAAATGTAAAATAATCACAACATTGCCTTGACAGAGCATGCAATCACGACATTTTTATGAATTCTTACCTCTTTAAACATTAACTAGATTAAACATCGTGATAATACAAAAGCATTAAGTTAAAATTCTTCTAACCGAGGGGTATTGGAGATGAATGTATTATGTAACAGCTTAATATTTTGTTATTAAGCGATATTTATAACAAACTTTAAGGTGATATGATGTCTGAAATCCACATTTTTTTGGAAAGTAATAATAAAAATAACTTAATTGTAATGCCATACTTTCTAAAAAATCAATGACGTGTCTAAAATAAGACTTACTATCTTACTGGTTTAACATTTTATGGTAAACCCTGTATGAAATAAACAGAAAGTACAGGCACATAAAGTGATTTATTCACTACTATAAGTATCAAATATCAAGTAACTGCATCAGTTAGTTGTTATAATAAAAATAGAAATGTCGAATTTTCTAAATTGTTGTTTTTAGCCGCTGTTTAGTAACTCTCTTTTATGTATTCTGAATAAATATAGTTATATTAAAAGAAATAAAATACACAACAACAAAAGATCAAATAAAATAATTTTGAAAAGGTGACATCATCTAGTATCTACATGGTTATATTTTTTTATTAAGGAAGGTTTTACAGTCGTTTCGAAATAAAAGAATAAATTATGAAATCGCCAAGGCTGAAATTAATATATATGTATTAATTCAGCAAGATAATCATACGATCAAACGCTTTTCGTTGGATCGTACATCCTTGAACAAAGGCGCATGCGCATGCGCGTAATTTGAAAACCTTGTGCCGGGCATTTTGAACCTTGTTTATAAAATAGCTCTGTAATGTAAAGGAGGAAGAGGTCATTGAGAAGCTGACCCTCCAGGGTATGAACTTTTATTACCCAAACACCGACGACATTCATTTGTAATGTAAAATTACATCTTTCGTGTAAGTAACTGGATGTGAAATGAGTAAATAAAACGATAGTAAAAATTATGTTAAGATAAAACTGAAACAAAATATAGAAAAAAAATGAAATTCTATAGAATTACGTAATTTGTTAAATTTAGGGTATGATGAACGAAGAGTAATCACATCTATCGTTAAAAAAAAAGTAAAATAATTAAGGAGAAAAGGTCAGGAGGTTAGAGTGCTCGAATCGTAATTTAAAGGTCACGGGTTCAAATTCCCGTGGGGGTGTTAAGAAGCGAAGATAAATGCCACTTTTCGTTGGTGAAAGAGTAGTCCAAGAGTCGGTGGTGGGTGGTGAGGACTATCTAGTTGCATTCCATCTAGTCTTCCACTGCTAAATTAGGGACGGCAGATAGCCCTCGAGTGGTTTAGCGCGAAATTAAAAAAACAAATGAATGAGAAACTTTTGTTAAACCTAGAAGAATGTATTTAATATTTTTTTACATGAAATAACGTTGTGTAATTGAAAATTCACAAATCAAATCTTACATTTAGAAGCGACACATTCAAAGTTTCTTTTTAATTAGCTATTTTCATTTTTAATTATAAATTACAATTTTTACAGTTAGTAAGATTAGTTTTTAGAACAGGTTTGACGTTTCGATCATTCCGTTGTACCTATTATAAAAATTAATCTTACTTATTGTAAAAGCTGTTAATTGTAATAATATATACTTTATCAGTAAGTGTACTAAAAAAGAAACGTAACTATTCCCATTGTTTTACTAGAATATTTTGCGAAGTTTTGAAAATCTTAATTTCAAATTTGTTTGCAACAAACTCTCAAATTACAGACTTATTTTAATATTGTTTTCTGACAGTTTGATCCGAATTGTGAACCATACATATTACAGTTTTCCTAAACTGCTACGAATTTTAGTGCTAATGAATGACGAAACAAATTCAGTGAAATTACTCATTTTCTATTTAAAATTCATAATTATTCCCAAAAAGGGCTTAGTTGCAATGTTATTTATATTATTGTTAACATTCTTTTTGCATGATTCATGTCTTAAAAGGGGCTCTGTAGTTCTTCCCCATTAAAAGTCAATTCTTGTCTTATGTCTCGGCTGACTTATGGTTTCAAGTTCTTTGCTAGTTTCAACGATTTTCCTCAATCAAGCAGGTAGATTATGTTTTACACACACATTTCACATCAAACGAGATTACTTGACTTGTTTCGTCATATATTAGGTCAGCGGCAAGTTTATGGAGCCCAGCGTCCTACTCGTAATCTAAAGGTTGCGGGTTTGAGTCCCCTTCGTACCAAATGTGCTCGCCCTTTCAGCGGTGACGCACTATAATGTTCCGCCAATCCCACTGTTTGTTGATAAAAGAATAGCCCATGAGTTGGCGGTGAGTGGTGATGACTAGCTGCCTTTCCTCTGGTCTTACACTGTTAAGTTAGGGATGGCTAACGCAGATATCCCTCGTGTAGCTATGCGCTATATTAAAAAATAAACAAACAAGTTTATGCACTTACAGCGTTCAAATCTGGGGTTCGATTACCCGTTGTAGAGAGAGCGCAGATAACGCTAAAACAACATCTAATTTAGCCACAGGCAGAGAAAAAACTACTTTTTATGGCGTGAATATTGTTTGATACATATCTTTTGTTAACCATGTCATTACCAAAGTTTTCTAAACTTTTCTTTTTTTGGCGTTTCGTTACGATAATGAATCGTATTTGCTTCGTGAGTTTTTGATTGTGTTCGTTGCTTCCGTTCTAAGGAGGAGGCTTTTAATTTTTAAGCTTTAGAGAAGTCATCTTTAATGGTGGTAAAACCTTGGGGGCATTATAAAGTTACGATCAATCCCACTATTCGTTGGTAAAAGAGTAGCCTGCAAAACACAACTATTGCCAGTTTTAAAATTATTTTACCAGCTTTCGGTTTAACCCATATCAAGAGGGCCGGTTGTGGCCTAGTAGTTACTGCGTTAGGACTATGAATCCAACAAACAACAAAAAAAATGTTTTCCACAGTTTTTTGGTTTGTAACGGGTTTACTGTTATTCATTTATTCTCATATCTATGTTGTTTCAGTTTATTACCTGTAACGGATAATGTTAAATGTGGTTTGGGCAAGTCTCGCCTGTTCTCTAATTTTGTAGAATATTCTGGAGAGTAAGAACCAACAATATATGTTTTACGAAAATGATAGCGTATCTTCGAATATTGTTGAAATTTCGAGAATCTCGCCTAATGAATATGAAAGTTAGGCATTGCAACACGCGAGGAGACAGTTTTATAATATTGTTTGGTGCAACAGTCTGTACACTATAAGCCTCGGATATATATTTTTCTTTAATTTCGCACAAAGCTACTCGAGGGCTATCTGTGCTAGTCGTCCCTAATTTAGCAGTGTAAGACTAGAAGGAAGGAAGCTAGTCATCACCACCCACCACTAACTCTTGGGCTACTCTTTTACCAACGAATAGTGGGATTGACAGTCACATTATAACGCCCCCACGGCTGGGAGGGCGAGGATGTTTGGCGCGACGGGGGCGCGAACCCGCTCCCCTCGGATTACGAGTCGCACGCCTTACGCGCTTGGCCATGCCAGGCCCAATAAGTCTCGGAAGCTGTAATTTTGACAAACGCTTAATAATCGGAAAACTACATATATTTGACCAGAAACGTTTACAGACTTTGAACATCACGAAACCCATAGTACGGACGTTACTATTTCTATGAGGATATCAGATATCTATCCTCCTCTACGAAAAGTAAGCTTGTAAATTCGGTTAGGCCAAACAAGAATAGAACTAGCTAGCATTTCCGTCAAGTAAAATGTATCTGTTTACAACATAAAATTAATTCATTCGTTGTGGACTTGGACTGTCGATAAAATATTTACTTCCAGACCTGGTAAAGGACTCAATATTGTTTGAAGTTTGTAAAACTGTTATATATAAATCATTATTTGCAATAATTGTTTTAATAAGTTGTATTGTTGTTTGTATATTAAAATATATTTGTGTTAAGAAAGGTTTGTTTTGAATTTCGCGCAAAGCTACACGAGGGTTATCTGCGCTAGCAGTCCCTAATTTAGCAGTGTAAGGCTAGAAGGAAGGCAACTAGTCATCACCACCCACCGCCAACTTTTGGGCTACTCTTTTACCAAAGAATAGTGAAATTGATTGTAATTTTATAACGACCCCACGGCTGAAAGGGCGAGCATGTTTGATGTGACGGAAATTCCATCCCGCGACCTTAAGATGACGACTAGAGCGCCTTAACCACTTGGCCATGCCGGACCGCCTTCATATGCTACAGAACTGAGGAAAAACAAAACAACTGTACGTATCACACATACATTGGCCCGACATGGCCAGGTAGGTTAAAGCGTTCGAGTTGTAATCTGAGGGTCGCGGGTTCGAATCCCCGTTGCATCAAACATGCTCATTCTTTCAGGTGCGGGGGCGTTATAACGTCACGGTCAATCACACTATTCGTTGGTAAAAGAGTAGCCCAAGAGTTGGCGGTGGGTGGTGATGACTAGCTGCCTTTCCTCTATCCTTACGCTTCTAAATTAGGGACGGCTAGCGGAGATAGCCCTCGAATAGCTTTACGTGAAATTCAAAACAAACAAATATATCATTTATTCACGACAATGGTTTTGTCACTTTTGTTAATAAAAATAATGTTTATTAAACGTTCACATCTTTGTTGTTAAAAAGATAATGAATACTTTGAGTACATTAGCCAACATATTTAGGGACATCTAATATTTTCAATTAAAAGGTATCTTATATGACGCTTAGATTAACCGGCCAATCAGAAGATTCCGAGATTCAGCATAACTGTAGGGGCAACCAATCACTAGCACCATCCGCCTACGTAAGTACTCTTAAGTGAATAGTGGAATTATCTCCCACTGATATAAAACCTTATCATACCTGGAGATAATATCGTGTTCAGAGGTATACTGTAATGAATTCAGTTTAATGTTTTTCTTTATTTGTTTGTTTTAATTTTACGCAAACAGGGAAGGAAGCGAATGCCGCGCAAAGCTACTCGACGACTAGCTGTGCAAGTCGATCCTAGGTTTAAAGTGATAGATCAAAGGAAGTGAATCTGTTCACACACTCACCGCCAATTCTTGGGATGCTTTAATAGACTAGTGGGATTTGACTGTCACACTTATAACTCACCCACGACCCCAAAGTACGAGATTAATTTGTTTTAAGGGCAACGGAATGCGAACCATGAAACCTCATATTCACAGTTCAACACGCTAACCACTCTTCCTAAACAAAATAAGAATTTAAACATTAGTTTTGAAATTGATGTATCCGTGTTTAATTTGTAACTTATAAAATGGTTGAATAGCGTACCTAACACCATTTTGGATGGTTTGAAAGATAAACTTTGATATCTATATAATAACAATGTTTACGTAACTCATGATGACGAGTTTGTTTGTTTTGAATTTCGCGCAAAGCTGCTCGAAGGCTATCTGCGCTAGCCGTCCCTAATTTAGTAGTGTAAGACTAGAGGGAAGGCAGCTAGTCATCACCACTCACCGCCAACTCTTGGGCTACTCTTTTACCAACGAATAGTTAGATTGACTGTATCATTATAACACCCTCACGGCTAAAAGGGCGACTATGTTTATTGTGATGGGACTCGAACTCGCGACCTTCAGATTGCGAGTCGAGAGCCCTAACCACCTGGCCTCGACAGAAGTGTCACACAAAATGACAACCACGGTGTGTAGAGAGATGAAACGTTACACAAAGAAACGTTCTTAAAACCGTGAGTCGTTATTCTATAAGTGTGATACCGGAACAAACCCAGTAACACATAACCCTATGTACAAATAAACAATAATAACTAAGTCCAAAGGGTTGCTATTGAAACCATGTTGTTCATAACTATTTATGAGTTTGTTTCTTTGAGAAATATGAAAATAATGATGATGAATATAAACACATATTTTAGCAAACTAAACAAAGGGTTTTTACCGTTAGCGCCAGAGGAGAGGCATACTGAAAATATGTGAGCAGATACATTGATAAACAAAGATATTGAAGTGAAAAATGGTTTTCCATAAAAAAGTAGTTAAAAAAACGACACTGAAATGTAATAGCTACGCTTATAATTAATAATAAATTAATTATTTATAATTATAAATTAATTAAAAATAAGATTACTTAGTGTGTTTCGGTATCTTTAACAATGCCAGTTGGATTATTTAACAGAATCATATTTATGTAGGAAATAAATGAGGATAAAAGTATATTTCTTGACGTAAGCCTAAAAGTATAGAATTATATTTTTTCTTGTAAGCCTAAAATGATAAAAGCATATTTTTTTTCTCGTAAACCTAAAATGATAAAAGCATATTTTTTTCTCGTGAGCCTAAAATGATAAAAGCATATTCTTTTTTCGTGAGCCTAAAAGAATAAAAATATATCTTTTCTCGTAAGCCGAAAAAAAATAAAAGCGTATTTCTTCCTGTAAGTGTAAGCAACAGTTAAGTGTTTTATATAACTTTCATTGACAGCTATGATTTCCAATAAGTATAAAACGTATCGATGCACATAGTCATGAAAGTAATATAGATGTTTAAGAAACCGCTTGTTTCAAGAATTGTATTTTAAAACGTCTATATTTTCATAGTCGAACATACGGTATTTGTAATCTGTATTTATGGCAAGGCTACTAGCGTTTTACTGTCGTCCCTAATTTTGAACTACTAGCCAGAGGGAGAAAACAACCACCAAGCAACGTCCAACTGCCCACAATCTTCGCTAAAGGATCGACTGTCACTCCTACAACACACCCACATCTCAAAATGCAAGAGATGTTTTGGAGCTACTATAGCATGCGGTCTATAAATATATTTACACTATAGCGTGCTGCCTACACAGATACTGCCGTCATCACCATTTTAACGATTCACTAACTTATAATTTCTTGCTAAATGATTTATATCTATCCACGTTTTTGTTCAATAAACAGTAATAAGTTAATAAGTTGTGCGTTCCGAAAGAGTACCTTATATTTAGGTCATGTGTGTGTGTGTAATTTCTTATAGCAAAGCCACATCGGGCTATTTGCTGAGCCCACCGAGGGAAATCGAACTCTGATTTTAGTGTTGTAAATCCGTAGACTTACCGTTGGACTAGCGGGGGGCTTTTGGTTGGAAATGTGCTAGTTTTGAATGTTGAAACTTATTTCATTCCGATTATATTTGCCCCCAAAACGTTATGTTATGGTATTTTGAACATTATTAACTTTAAAAACGTTATTTATAATAACTGGCGCCAATTACAAACAAACGAAAGTTAAACTGGTGATAATGATAGTATCCGTGAAGACCGTATGATACAGTAACACCGGTACTTTTTCAGTAGCGTTTGCTCCGAAATCCAGAGCTTAATCACATTGTCAACTCGTCCCTGAGAGTCGCGGATTCGAATTCCCGTCACACCAAACATGCTCGCCCTTTCAGCCGTAGGGGTGTTATAACGTTACGATCAATTCCACTATTCGTTGGTAAAAGAGTAGCCCAAGAGTTGACAGTGAGTAGTGATGACTAGCTCTAGTCTTACACTGCTAAATTAGGCTAGCGCAGATAGCCCTCGTGTAGCTTTGAGCAAAATTCAAAACAAAACAAACAACTCGCCCCCTAACGTACAGTAACAGAGTATATTAAAATATTCCAAAGTGAAGTTTATATTTAAGTTTATACGTGTTCTTTGAATAAGCCTATAGAAATGAATAAGACAAAGGGCACAGAACGAATTACTTTAGCAAGAACAATTAAGATGGAAAAGATAGAAACACTGCTTAAAGGGATAAATAACGTACGAAACTTTTCATGGTTCAATAAGAAGGCTTAGGTTTCGATTATAAGCAGTCAGAGATAAAAGATAAGCGAGTTTTATTATATTATTTGGTCTGGAACTCGATTTTCGACCTTTAATCTTACTATTTGGTTTTAAAACTAGATATTCGACCTTAAAGTTTACCATTTGGTCTGAAACTCGACATTTGACCTTAAAGCTTTACCATTTATTCCGGAATCCAATGTTTGGTTCGTTGCTCGTTCTTTCGTAGGTTGGCCTGGTATAGTCAAGCGTGTTAAGGCGTTCGACTCGTAATCCGAGGGGCGCAGGTTCGAATCTCGGTCGCATCAAACATGCTCGTCCTTTCAGTCGTGGGGGCGTTATAATGTGACACTCAATCTCACTGTTCATTGGTAAAAGAGTAGCCAAAGAGTTGGCGGTGGGTGGTGATGACTAGCTGCCTTCCCTCTAGTCTTACACTGCTAAATTAGGGACGGCTAGCACAGATAGCCCTCGAGTAGCTTTGTGCGAAATTCAAAACAAACAAACAAAAACATCAGACCAGTTGTTGTGTTATCACAAAGCTACACAGTAGGCTATCTACGGTTGTTTATCGCGTGGAATCGAATATTGATTATTAGCATTGTAAGCCAGCTGAACAATCCTTGGGGGGTAATTGGTCAGGATGTTGAATCAGCTGAAGGTATAAAACAATCTTCTTTGTTGCAGTTTAAACATGCTATTTCTGAAACCATAAAGTCCATCATTTTTAAAAAAAATATATTTTCTATAAGTCACTAAAGAAATAACTAATCAAAACTTCCTAAACTTTGTTTCCCGGAAATATTTGTTTCTGATTTATTGAAGATGCAGTTACTAGAAAGTTATCTTAAATGATTTAAATTTTTATGCATGAAATAAACACAAATTCATGGTTTAAGTAATAAGTAAATAATACTTTAATATTATTTGGTTTTCTGTTGAAGTAACATAAAGAGTTAGGAAGTCACAAGTGTATATTTTTTTTCTTATACGGCGTAGAGTCGACAATTGAAAATTGTTGTCGTAACAGTGTTTATTTGATTTCATTAACCTGAGAACGTCATGAAGCTAAAACTATAAACAAAATTACTAATTAAGAATATTCACACGTGTAATTCTTAAATAGTTTTTATTATCTGAACTTCGCTTTTTTGTTGTTTACTTTTCTTTTGTTTAAGTTTTGCGCACGCTGATTGGATAAAACTTCCAGTATCACTTTATGGCGGTAGTAACGCCATCTTTCGGTCTCAAAATATTTCTCTACAATCTCTTGAACACTCGGAAGTTGGTTCTCTAAAGTAATACGTAGTTTTTGGAGTAATGTTCTGTGCCTAGGATTTTGCATCAGGTGTATGGGTACTAAAAGGCAACGTACAGAATTCTTCGCTATAATATACGTTTTTCTGAGATCCTCACCTGGAACGAAAACAAAATTATATCAACTTAAACAACACTTATACACATTACAATTGTGGACCAGAATACTCTATTTTTTTCTTACATATCTTAATGCTATTAAAACTATTTTAATAGGCTTAATAAAACAGAGGCTGCCATCAATGATCTGGAATAATATAATACTTGCAATATCAGTGACGTAATAATTTCGAAAATGATTTTATCAATTCGAAGAGAATACTCTTTGTTTGTTTTTGAATTTCGCACAAAGCTACTCGAAGGATATCTGCGCTAGCCATCCCTAATCTAACAGTGTAAGACTAGAGGGAAGGCAGCTAGTCATCACCACCCACCGCCATCTCTTGGACCAACGAATAGTGGGATTGACCGTAACATTATAACGCCCCCACGACTGAAAGGGCGAGCATGTTTGCTGCGAAGGGAATTCAATCCCGCGACCCTCATATTACGAGTCGAACGCCTTAACCCACCTGGCCATGCCGGGCCACAGAGATTACTGACAAATGCAACAGTTATTTAATACGTTAAACACAAATCTTATAAAAGTTGACGTGCTAGTACACTACACACACAATAAATAATCATAACTGTACGATAATCAAAACAACTGGAACAATTATGATGGATATCGTTATGTCGGATTAGGTTATTCTGAGGAAGAAGTGGTTCATCATATGATCATTTAGGTAAGACTGGTGTGTTCTAAATCAGAGGTAAACTTTATTTTAGGTTCGTAGTTTTGAGTAATGTGCCACAGACCCGAGTACGCAGTTCAAACCAAAAAACATTGTAAAGGGGAGGGATGTTCGTTCGTTTGTTTGTTTGTTTTGAATTTCACACTGGTACTTGGTTGACCCTAGCCCAAGTGGACCAGGTACTTGACCCAAGGGGAGCACCCAAAAGCCACCCATCTACAGGAATTTATGGCCAAAGTGGTGTGCTAGGGTTGGACCCCTCAACCACCAGGATCCTCTCCTCCCCTTCACGGGTCACCATGCCCAGCTAACATGTGGGTGGATCTTTAGATCCCACAGGAGGTAATTTGAAAGAACAAAACATTTTCTGGGAGGTCCTTTCACCACCAACAGGAATCCACGTCGAACAAATAAGGGTGTTGGACGATTCAGAAAAACAGAGGTTAAACATGCAAGTGTCCCAAGTGGACAAATCAATATAAATAAAAATTCTCGATACACAGTCTAAGACCAATTTTAATTATGGCATCCTTCATGTTTTATTTGTTTTGAAGTCATAACTGTTGACAATTTCAGACATCCTGCAAATAAGTCACCACAGAAGACATTCCACTGGGCCTGGAGAATTGTCACAAATGACAAAAGGAAACTCAAAACTGAAAATAGTGATAAAGACCAAACACAGAAAAAAAAAGTATTCAGATTCCTTCCCATGTGATTACAAGTGTGAATACACACAGTGCAAGAGCCAAGCTGGTAAGAGGGTCAATGAACCGATAAGTCACTATTCCATGTGAAAATGAAGATGAGTGATTGAAGATGTGTTAATAACAACCATAAAAAGTTCATCATCCAAACACCTTGAAAAAGGAACTTTCATAAGATTATCATAGGTTTTATTTGAAAAGGAGAAATAGCTAGATAATAAAAGTTATGAGGAGAACTTAAGACCAGTCTCAAATTGTTTGTTGTCTACAAAAGAGTAAAAAACCCAATATAACATGAAATACAACACTGATATCCGTTTGTTCTAAAAGATCAAAACTTCTGGATCCAAAAACCAAACAGAAACTAGAAAAGTCTAATTTGGGTGATAAATAAAATATCAAAATGAAGGACCTGATAAATTCAGGAAACATGAAACAAAGGGTTCATACATGAATAAACAAACTGAAATAATTCAAGGAAGAGACCTGAGTCAATTAGTGACTCAAAGACTCACCTTATATATAGGTAAAAACGTTTTTACATATATATTTACCTACAAGTGGGTTTTCTCGACATCACTGAAAGACTCACCTTACTTACTAGACCACACAAAAGGTACGTATGATTAGATTTAGCAAACGTCAAAATAGATCATGCACAGAACTCTAGGGAAGAAAAAAGATGAAAATAAGCAAAACAAAGTCACTGCAACCATAATAAACTCCTGCTGGCAAACTTCCCCTGAAAAAAGGAAACAAAGTAAAGTACTTGAGTGAGACCTGTATAGAATGACATCAAAATATGTATGTCTTTAGTAAAGGAATCAGCAAACCAAGAATAATTAAAAATTGTGCAGAAACAGAATGTTGCTAAAGTCAAATCATAATGTGCAGGGCAGAAATGTCACGACCACTCAAAGTAAAAACCCAGGAAATGATCCCTTCACCACTGTTAAACCTAAGTAGAAAATGGAGAAGAGATGTATAAAATATAGTTAAAGAAAAAAAATCTGCTACGTTATCAAGACAAGGTGGGGAAAAAAAAGATTCAAGTGTCAAAATCGTCTTATTTGACACAAAACACCAATAATTATCTTAAATTGGTGAAATATGTGAAGCGAGAAACTTGTGAGCTTTCATGAATTTAAAATACTTATTAATAGTACCTGGAGGTATGCCCACCTGCACTGGGTGGACATTTTGAATCGAAGAGTCGATTTTTTTTTCATAGTCTTCACTTTCTGGATGAGGATTTTATTCCTGGTTGTTATGGGGCATGGGTTTGTTTGTTTGTTTTTTGAAATTCTCAAAAAGCTACTCGAGGGCTATTTGCGCTAACCATCCCTAATTTAGCAGTGCAAGACTAGAGAGAAGGCAGCTAGTCATCACCACGCACCGCCAACTTTGGGCTACTCTTTTACCAACGAATAGTGGGATTGATCGTCACATTATAACGCCCCCCCCCCGACTTAAAGGGCAAGCATGTTTTGGTGCGACCCGAATTTGAACCCGCGATCCTCGGATTACGAGTCGAACGCCTTAACACGCTTGACCATGCCGGGCCCCGGGGAGGGATCGGGGAGTTCAAATAGCGAAATTAAAATATATTACGAATTAAATTTTGTGTTTATTTGTTTTAAATAACAGGGTATTTGTGCTCTGTTTATCACGAGGAACCATTTTCCCGATTTTGAAGTCACAGGTTAGTAGACTCACCGTTGACTCACTTGAAGTTGGGGGAAATAAATCAAACTAAATTAAAGAATAAAGAATATGAAGTCCCCTTGAGGGACAGCGGTAAGATTATCCACTTTCAACACTGAAATCCGGAATTGAATTCCTTCCAGTGTACACAGCAGAGAGGTTTGAAACAAACACATGAGAATTTAAGAAATTGTATTTAATAATGCATGTGGAAAAATTCCAAATACAAATTGTGTTCAGTCTCACATGCTGCGGATTAATCACTCTAAACCAAATTCAAGAATTTAAATGGATTAATTAAGAGACAAAGAGATTGTCACTAAAACTGTCTTAATTTGTCTGCAAATTGTGCCGTGCGATGCCAGATTGTTTGTTTTGAATTTCGCGCAAAACTACACGAGGGCTACTCGCGCTAATCCTCCCTAATTTAGCAGTGTAAGACTAGTGTAAGAAATTCCAAAACAAAACAAACAAAATCAGTGGTGACGAGAAAACCCACTTGTAGAGAAAAATATATATGTAAAAACGGCTCCGTTGGGTTGAGAAACTTTTTACGTAGAGGAGCGAACGACGTTTCGACCTTCTTCGATCATTGTCAGAAACCTGACGTTTTTACATATATAAAACAAACAAGAGATTCAGTCCTCACTGAATAGAGCACATATATAGATTGGTTTAGATGTCATTTCAGTCTTGTTTATTTTCTCTCTGTTCTAAAAAATTCAGCTACATGTGTGGTTCGAATCCCCGTCGTATCAAACATGCTCGTCCTTTCAGCCGTGGGGGCGTTTTAATGTGACGGTCAATCTCATTATTCGTTGGTAAAAAGAGTATACTGGTATGTATTTATGTATTAGAATATGTGAAACTCTTGCACTGAACTAAATTCCGTAGAACCCCAATACTTTGGATATCTGCAAAAGAAACCCCGTTGAAAATCACTGGTCAGTGTGACCATACTGTTCATACAGGATTGATCAGTGTGACCACAGTTCACCCATATTGTTATATATATTTATATGTGTCCGAAATATATCAAACTCTACAATAACTACCTTACTATGACAACTAGAATTTGAACCATCAATGTATTTGACAAAGTCAAGATATACGTTGTTTTGAGATATTTGCGTTAAAGTTCAGAAACTTGTTACTAGGCGGCGATTCAATAAGTTCCTGATTTCGGATGAGCATCAACAGTTTTTTTTTTCTTTTTTCATACGCATTCAAACTATTAAAATCTGTAAATAAATAGAACATACAAAACTGATTTAACAGTCATAATTTTATTAACATCTAGGGAAGTTTGAACTGGGATTCGTGTAAATTAACAATTAATATTATAAATGTTTCCTGGCTCGAAAGAAGTGGCATATGCTTCAGTCAGTTCATTCAACGCCCGGCATGGTCAGGTGGTTAGGGTGCTACACTCATAATTTGAAGGTCACAGGTTCGAACCCCCGTAAAACCAAACATACTCGCCCTTTTAGCTATGAGGGTGTTATAATGTGACAGTCAATCCAACTATTCGTTGGTAAAAGAGTGACCAACAGTTGGCTGTGTGTGGTGATGACTAATTGTCTTCCCCGTAAACTTACAAATTTAAATTGGGGTTGGCTAGCGCAGATAGCACTCTTGTAGCTTTGGGCGACCCCCCCTCCAACCCCCTAGTACAGCGGTAAGTCTACTGATTTACAACGCTGAAAATCAGAGGTTCGATTTCCCTTGATTGGCTCAGCAGATAGACCAATCTGGCTTTGCTATAAGAAAAACACACAACTTTGCGCAAAATTAAAAAACAAACAAACAATTCATTCAATAGTTTTTTTTTAGAGCAATGTGAATTTCACAATATTTAAATCTATACTGATCAGATTATGAGTTTTTTGAATTCGTAAGTAATGGTCGGGTTAACACATAAGTATAATCCAAAATTAGTAACGTTTGGTATGGTTTTGAAATAATATTTGATGGTATAGGGATACGTACCCTGTCTACAAATAATGAGTAGTGTTAAGGTTGTGTGTTTGGAACTTTAATATTTGTTTGTTAAAAGTTTACGTATTTTTAAAAAGTTATTTTGATTGCTATTTGAAGTTAAGCACAAAGTTACAAAATGGACTATCTGTGGTCTTCCCACCACAGGTATCTAAACCTGGTTTATAGCATTGTAAGTCCGCAGATATGCCGCTTCGCCACTAGAGGGGCTGGTGTTCTAATTACATTATATCTATAAATTTCTAGAAGGAAATTTTTATAGTTTGGTGTATTAAATGTTTGTCTTCTGATAATTCAAACACAATTGAATTTGTACAACACTAATAAACTAAATTTTCTATATAATATCCACACTTTTTATACGTACTCTAAATTGTAGGTAGCTCTCCTGTCCGGCATGGTTAGGTGGTTAAGGCGCTCGACTCGTAATCTGAAGGTCGCGGGCTCGAATCCCCGTTGCACCAAACATGCTCATTCTTTCAGCCATAGGGGTGTTATAATGTTATGGTCAGTCTCACTATTCGTTGGTAAAAGAGTAGCCCAAGATTTGGCGGTGGGTGATAATGACTAGCTGCCTTCCCTCTAGTCTTACACTGCTAAATTAGGGATCACTAAAGCACATAGCCTTCGTCTCGTTCGCACGAAATTCAAAAAACAAACAAAATAACAATTTGTGTATAACCTTGTACTTAACTTCAAACAAACAAAAGTCTTATTAATAAAGTTCAGAAGAGGTCAAATAGTAAGGAAACTGTATCACTAAAAACCATTTAACAAACAAATTATATTATATTTTTTTACGTACAAAATTCAATTACAGCTTTAAAGCGTAGTAATAAAATAGTGTTTATTGAAATTAAAACGACGGAAGAAGGTTGTGCAAATTTTATTCACATTTGTTTGACGATGTGTTGAAGACCTAAAACAAATACCTTTAAAGTGTAGTCTGAAGTACTCTCCACAACAACGAACAAAATATTAGAAAAACAAACAAACAAACTGAATATATTTCATAATATTTTTAATGTGCAATAAAAGTGGTAACTGTGATTTAATTGGTATTTATACCAAAAAAGTTAGCAAAAAATTCATAATTTAATTTTGGTTTTAGATAAGTTTATTCCAGTGAACTCAATATCTTAAGATACAAGACACTGCAACTTTAACTTTCAATTGTTATCGAAAAAAAACAATTGGCGAATTTCATGAAAGCTTGATAAACGCAAAATAGAATACGAAAAATATGTCTTACCTACGGCAAAGTAGTTTCCTACAGAGAGAACACAAATTTGCACCAGTGCCTTTTTCAAATTTCCACAGCTTTTTCTGTGACTTATTGATTCGTCAGATGGCGCTTCGAGAGCGTTACTTTTCACTTCGATAGATGGCGATCCGCAATGGACGTTTTCTTTCCCAGGATAAACTATTTTATGTAAGTGCTGTTGTTTGTGTTGATTTTTTGATGATAGAAACTCGATTTCTCTTACGTAACGACACTCTCCCGACAAGATAAAATATATCATTTCCGATTGGTCGGAAATATCGCCCAATATGAGCTATACACAAACGACATTGTGAGCATATTCAAACAGTTCATATGATAAAATAAACTTATTATATAATACTTTCACATACAATATAGCAAATTTTATGAGCAACGTAATGGATATTTTTATCTGGTTTTTTTTATCAAACAAAGGACCTGGAATGTGAACGTAATGATAGAACAAAATAATGGGTAATTATTAAACATACACATAGTTTGCAATAAAACTTTATTTTTAACATTCTTAGCTCAAAAGGCACTTTAGGTGACACAACAAACAGGCATAGTAACTTATTACACACATTTAATCATAGTATTAATACATTATAGACAGTATATCACTGTAACAAATTTTATTGTTTAGATTTAAGGTGCTCCGATCATCTATTATGTATAAAATCATAAGAAACTCATTAAAATTATAAAAACAAACACTTCAAGGACCCTTTAAATATTGTTTTGAATATTATTATAAATATCATTGTCAAAATAATTATATTCATTAAATGAATATCATATTGTTTGATATTATATTAATAGCTATATTAGTAAACAGTAGTTTTTATTTCTTTAAATTATTAGCGTTTCCAAGGAAATGTCATGTCATATTATTTTATATTACTTACTCGCAGAACAATATAACTAAAAGGAAAAAAAAGACAATATTTCAAAAACACGAGTTTTAAGAAACAAACGTTTAAAGAATTAATAGTTAAAAAACTGACGAAAACAACATTTTTTATGTACATTAAAATAATAGTTCTAATTATAAATGTGAAGTAAAGCTAATGTTACATATAAAGGACATTGCTATTATGTTGTACTTAATTTTACAAATACTACTTGCCTTATCTTTTTGGTAAATTTTCATTTCAGAGGCGGAAATAAATTTAACAATTTCTTCGTCTGTCCACTCTATATCCTGTAAAAAAGGAAGGGACACTAGCGCCCTCTTTCGATAATTGTTCTCATCTTCCATTTTTTGTTTTTTACTAAAATATAAAACAAAACCTCCTTTTGCTGAATCGCAGGAATCCCAATTATTCTATGAAGATCAAAAATTTCCATTAGATTTATAGAAATAGCCACACTCTACAAAGTATATTACTTTCTCAGTGTTTATATATTTTCTTACGATAAACGAACCAACCTATACTGCTAACGTCAGACAACCTTGCAGTTTGCTCACTCGTCAGACTAATGACTGACTATAAAGTTTCAAAGGCCACAATGTGTCATGTTTGAAATTTATGAGTATAATTGTATTCAAATTATAAATAAATTATTCACGTGCTGGGTCTTCTGGTACGAAGGAAGCGGTCAGAAATGTTCTGAATATTTTATCACTTAGTGACCTTATTTCCAGGTGGTCGTTTTTTCTAGAGTTCGTATGTAAAAGTCGATACCATTGTATGCTAATATGGAATTATTCATTCAGGGTTAAGGTTTAATTTAGTACACATGTAAACACCCTACATATGTATTAGAATCAGCATAAATTTTATTTTTAATTCACTGCAAATTCTACGTTTAAAATATGTTTAAATTTCTTAACCTGTAGAAGTACAAACGAGATACCAGTACGTTTATGAAGGATCTACGAATTAGCTACCAATCCATAATAATTTGTTTTTTTTTTGTTTTTGAATTTCGTGCAAAACTACTAATAACGCAAGAATAAAACAAAATAAATAAGAACGAATATTTAATCAATAGTGGAATTAATAAGTCTAATTACTGATGGGAGAAGCATAGGAAATTACAATGAATGTTACAACGATAGAAAAATAACAACAATATTATGGAATACTTTGAAGCCGCTGGTAGTGAACAATCAAAAACAAGTTCCAATTAGGAACATGTGACAGACGTGCAGGTAAACGGTAACTAAGTACTAAAAGTAAAACGTATAATGAAAGTCTGATAAGATTTTCCTGAAGAAGAATGGACCAGTATTGAATTTTCTATATAAAAACGAAAAAGAAAATGAATAGGTACAGTCGATATTTCAGTACAAACAATCGTTTCAAACCCATGTCGGCCCGGCATGGCCAAGTGGGTTGAGGTGTTGGACTCGTAATCTGAGGCTCGCGGGTTCGAATCCTCGTCGCACCAAACATGCTCGCCCTTTCAGCCGTGGGGGCGTTAAAATGTGACGGTCAATCTCACTATTCGTTGGTAAAAGAGTAGCCCAAGAGTTGGCGGTGCGTGGTGATGACTAGCTGCCTTCCCTCTAGTCTTACACTGCTAAATTAGGGATGGTTAGCGCAAATAGCCTTCGAGTAGCTTTCCGCGAATTTCAAAAAACAAACAAACAAACCCATGCCCCATACCAACCAGGGGTAAAGTCCTCATCCAGAAAGTGAAGACTATGAAAAAAAAAATCGACTCTCCGATTCAAAATGTCCACCCAGTGAAGGTGGGCATACCTTCAGGTACTATTAATAAGTATTTTAAATTCATAAAAGCTCACAAGTTTCTCGCTTCACACAGAAATCAACGACTGCGTCAGTGAATAAGATGGCCAAAGAAAGTGGAATCGGGTTGTTGAGGTATAAGACTGACTATGATAGTCATTCGCTATGGCCTGTTACAATGAAAACTATTGTGTTGGACAACAGTTTGTAACCGTGTTTATCAGGTTAACTGAGGAAAAGAAGTTATAAGAGCAGTACAGAACCTGGATCATTATTTGTATATAGTACAATTAAACATCGGTATAAGTAACATAATTACATGAGTTAATCGTACGTGATCTATATTAAAGCTGTTCTCGGAATACGTAAGAGTATTTTTCAATATGTCCTTCTTTTCAGAATATAGTCTTGAAAAGTTTTTCATATTTTGTAAAAAAATACGATCATTATTATCAAGTGTTGTTGCTGAGAAGTGCATGCTATGTTAAACATCTACATACGCAATCTGTATAATGAGACAGGTTCTATGGACATTATGTACGATTTATGAGAACAACAGATGATTTTATCAGATACCTGTAGAAAGATGTGTAATTTATCGTTTCATCTATCACAACTAAACCTTGTACCAGAACACGTATAATAATAAAACATACCATCAAATTATTATGAATAGCGTCAGTGACCATATATTAGTTCATATTGTACTTTCATTATTTAATTGGTCTTCCTTGTACCCTAATAACCTCCGCAAGGCGACATGACATGCTGTCGATGAGATTATTGTGTTATCCACCGTGACTTCATTCCACCTTGTCACCAGAAGGCGCTGCAACTTACAATAGCTAGTTTAGTGTCGTGGTTAGCAGTTTTACGGCGTCAGTTCTGTTCAACAGTTCTAAATGGGATTACAATGTGAAGACTTTGCTGGCCATTACAATCTTGTAACGCCCTCCTGGTCGATATATCCTTATACAATATGTACACTGATTGAGTGAAATTGTTATCTTGGAATACAAAGTTATTGCCAAACTTAGCTTTAGGATATGGTAGAAATGTGATGTCTGTAGGAGACGCCATTGACATTTCCATGGAGAATATAAAGAGCAGTTTACACCATAATAAACAACTGCCCAAACATGTACTGTACCACCTCCTTTGTGTTCCCTGTAGAAAAACATTCTTTCCTCATATGTTCTCCAAGCAAGTGACGAACACGAATCCTACCGTCAATTTAACAAGCCTCAAAAAGGATTCATCTAAAAAATATGGCATGTCGTCAGTGCCCTATTTGTAAGTTGACATGTTGTCTTAGCGAAATAACGCAGTGGCGTTGATGAATTCAGGTTAATATCAATTCACTGTTCTTCTGGATTCCTTAGAATGAATGTGTTTATACCACTCCTGTAGTAAGATTTTGCAAAACTTTTTTTTTCGACCTCAACGTTTTGACCTGATTAAAACACGGTCATCGCGGGCAGTAGTTTTTTCGGTTCCTATCAGTAGATTTTCGGGGGGAAAACGCCTCTGTAGTGCGATGACGTTTCAGTATTCCGGATACAGTACATTGGGGTAACCTTCTGTTCTGGCGTTACCCGTTTGCTTTATATCAGTGGTGCACAAACTTTTTGAGTCAGGGGCCACAAACAGACTTCTCGTAACCGTTGGGGGCCACAAAAAAGTGAAGATTAAAATTGTCCCACAGTTGTTTTACACAAGATGGACATCACATTTAAGAACACACAAATAACGATTACATCAAAGAGTTTGCACAATATTTTAAGAAATGTTATGATACGTCAACTGTCACAAAGTCAGTCGATGGATGTTGCTGCATGTTATCTACGAGCTTAGAAATGTTCGGCTTGATGTTTGACGTTGAAAGACGCAAGACTGCTTCCAGATGATCATCAGTCAGCTGATTGCGAGTGTTGTTTTTGTTCAGTTCCATATGCGAGAAAGCCTGTTTGCAGCAGTACGTGCTGCCAAACATGCTGGTGTAGACAAGTGCATTATCTTTAGATTAGCAAATGTATCAGGCAACGATTTGTAGAAGTCAAGCACACTGTTTTCTCGGTAAATGGCACGCAGTTCATCAGATGCCTGGAGATCAGTAAGTTCGAGCTGATATTCTGCTGACAAGTCATCCACTGACACACTGAACGGATCAGCAAAAAGTTTCATCAACAATCTGCATTTGTCAAAGTCATGAAACCGTGAGTTGAAGGATTAAATCAAGGTATCTAGCTTCCCAACATAAACTTGTGTATCAATATCCTGATTCTTCTGTAGCTGTGACTGAAAAGTGGGAAAGTGCACGAAGTTGCCTGATGCTGCTTACTGTCAGAACAACTGCAACTTTGTCCTGAAAACTGAGACGTGATTTGCAAGCTGACAGACAAGCTGATTTTTGCCTTGCAACTTCAAATTCAAATCACTCAAGTGTTGTGTCATGTCGACCAGAAAGGTCAAATCAGCTTGCCATGCTGGATCAGCCATGGAAATTACTTCTGTATCTTTGTTCTTGCTACTGAGGAATTCTATCACCTCATCAATCAACTCCCAGAATATTCTGAGCATTTTTCCTCGACTCAGCCAGGGTACTTCACAGTGATACACAAGGTCACCATAATCTGAATCAATTTCTTCAAGAAGACTTCGAAACTGACGGTGATTGAGCCTCGTGATTTGATGAAATTAATGGTTTTCGTCACTAATGCCATCAGTGCCTGAAAACCAAGTTCTTTACTGCACAGGTTCTGTTCGTGAATAATACAGTGCAACTTCACCAACTGTCTGTTTTGCTTTCATCAACAGTGCCACCAGACCGCTACTTTCTCCGGTCATGGCTGGTGCTTCATCAGTTGTCATACTTACCAGTTTTGTGAAATCCAATGAAACACTACTACACAGTCGTACTGTCTCCTCAAATAGAGCAGACCTAGTTGTCTGACCCTTCATGGAACCCATGCCGATTAGTTCCTCTGTGATATCAAACGATGACGACACACCACGAACAAAAACTAGTGGCTGTGCTGTTGAACTGATGTCAGTCGACTCATCTGCTGCCAAAGAGAAGTAGAGTTGGCTGCTTTATTTATAAGTTGCCTTGTCACATCTGCTGAGAGATGTGAAATTCTTCGTTGAACTATCATACGATTCAAAGCCACCGTCTGTAGTTTGCGAACTGCTTCCGGACACAACTTTTCCGATGCAGTAATTATACATTGCTTGACAAAATCACCATCAGTGAACGGCCGGCCAGATTTCACTATCATCAACGAAATATTGTAACTGACCTCACATGCTGCACCTAAATCTGATGACTGCTTTGAGAAAACGTTCTGCTGGTGATTCAGCGACCGCCGCAAAAATTCATTTCGAGCTGTTCGTTCATCACCGACAACATTGTGGAAATCTTTATGCTTCGACTCATAATGAAGCTTTATATTGGATACCTTCACCACTGCTACTGTCGAATGACACAGCAGACAAATCACGTTCTTCTGTAGTTGAACAAAACAGTATTGCGCAGTCCAATCATCATGAAACTGCCGGTTTTCGTCGTCAACTTTTCTTTTACGATTAGCTGTCATTTTTATTACCAAATAATATCATAATAGGGCTCGTAAGTAAATCTCGAAGAACAATTGGAACGCTTTAGATTTCGTAATTACGGAAATATTACATCATTGCGCCAATAATTAAATGCCAGTGCATTAACGAGATTTGCTTATTAAATTTTCTTTATTGCTCAACACAAATATGGAACCATCCAGTATCTAATCTAATGCATATTCTTCTATAGCGCTTAATCTTTGCGCAGGCGCGAACTTTAAGCGCGCGAACTCTCTATGTTTGACTTTCCCGTTGGACATCGCGGGCCACTCGGCGACTCGTCGCGGGCCGGACTTTGTGCACCACTGCTTTATACCATTTTAACAATTTGACACCCTATAACTTCTAGTACCTGGAATGAAGTGTGACTCTATACGAACCACAGAGAGATTGTCTGAACAAATCCTTGATCTGTTTCGAAAAAAATATTACACCCACGACGCACCCCTTTTCAGGAAACAGACATGAGTGTTTTGACGAACAAATGATCAAAACAACTTATACAGACTAGAATAAAAACTGGTATATGTCTGTCTGTTCATGCTGTGCCTTCTCTGTTACTAATAGGGCATTTACGCAATTAATACTTCAAGTATGCAGATAATAATATCAATATAGAAAAGTATGCAAACAAATTGGCCAAGATTGCACGTATGAGTACGTTTCAATATATCCTTACTGTTTTATTTCCCGTACAAAAATATATTACTTATGCCATTGATTTATAAAGAATAAAACCTTCCAATCCATTTCCAGCTCTTATAATCTTTGCGTTCAAGATAACGTGTTTTTTTATAATATATATACTTGTCAGAGACGAGGTATCAAGAATCGTATTTTGGGAAATGGTTTTCGTATTATCTACTAGCGACATTTTTTTGAACTACGGTTACTAGCTTTCTGAATAATATAGAATAACTCACGGATTTCGTAACTGATAAAAGAAAATTTCACATGTCTTTCGTCTTTCTTAACAATAAACACTGAGAAGAGATAGATGTGGAGTTAGAACTGATAGATAAAAATAAACGCGGTAAATTTTCTGTTTCTTAAGGACAAACAATGTTGAGATATTGATAGATAAACATAACCAGAATAAACGCTTAAGGACAAACAATGTTGAGATATTGATAGATAAACATAACCAGAATAAACGCGGTATAAATTAAGGACAAACAATGTTGATATTGATAGATAAACATAACCAGAATAAACGCGGTATAAATTTTCTGTTTCGTAAGGACAAACAATGTTGAGATATTGATAGATAAACATAACCAGAATAAACGCGGTATAAATTTTATAAATTTTCTGTTTCTTCAGGACAAACAATGTTGAGATATTGATAGATAAACATAACCAGAATAAACGCGGTATAAATTTTCTGTTTCTTAAGAACAAACAATGTTGAGATATTGATAGATAAACATAACCAAAATAAGGACAAACAATGTTGAGATATTGATAGATAAACATAACCAGAATAAACGCGGTATAAATTTTCTGTTTCTTAAGGACAAACAATGTTGAGATATTGATAGATAAACATAACCAGAATAAACGCGGTATAAAGTTTCTGTTTCTTAAGGACAAACAATGTTGAGATATTGATAGATAAACATAACCAGAATAAACGCGGTATAAATTTTCTGTTTCTTAAGGACAAACAATGTTGAGATATTGATAGATAAACATAACCAGAATAAACGCGGTATAAATTTTCTGTTTCTTAAGGACAAACAATGTTGAGATATTGATAGATAAACATAACCAGAATAAACGCGGTATAAATTTTCTGTTTCTTAAGGACAAACAATGTTGAGATATTGATAGATAAACATAACCAGAATAAACGCGGTAAGAACAAACAATGAGATATTGATAGATTCAGAATAAACGCGGTTTCTATTTTAAGGACAAACAATGTTGAGATATTGATAGATAAACATAACCAGAATAAACGCGGTATAAATTTTCTGTTTCTTAAGGACAAACAATGTTGAGATATTGATAGATAAACATAACCAGAATAAACGCGGTATAAATTTTCTGTTTGTTAAGGACAAACAATGTTGAGATATTGATAGATAAACATAACCAGAATAAACGCGGTATAAATTTCTATTTCTTAAGGACAAACAATGTTGAGATATTGATAGATAAACATAACCAGAATAAACGCGGTATAAATTTCTATTTCTGTTTGTTAAGGACAAACAATGTTGAGATATTGATAGATAAACATAACCAGAATAAACGCGGTATATGCTTTCCTTGTTTCTTAACAATTAAAACCGTATAAAGGTGAATCGTCACTTACTCGGTGTTGTGTTACCGTTTCCTTGGAATTGTCGTCGCTTGATTTCTTCCATAGTTTAATATATATTACATATTATTAACAACTCATTAGATAATTGGCAACGTAATAAGAACGTGTGCTCTGATATTTGAATATGCTGTTTCATTTCACTTTGTGTTACGGTTGAAATAACGTACGTAAGTTTCCCGGACGGTTACAAAGGAAATGAAATTGGCTGAGTATAAGTCGTTTTATAGATTCCACTATACATTAAAGATATCACGAAGTTCTTTGAAAATAAAACTGCCACGCGAGGATCACATACCTTGAATATAATCGTTTGCACAGGATCGGTAAAGGTAATAGTATGGTAATTGGTAACTGAATTCTCTTCACGATAAAACTAGAACTGTCAAGTCGAAACGTTAACCCTATCGTTTGAACGAACTTCGTGAGTTTTCACTGACTAAAACAACGCTTTTAATGACACAAGTCCTTATTTTAAACGACCAGTTCTTGGCTTTACATTAAAATAATAGTTTGCAACGCTTTTCGCTTAATATTTATAATAAATTCCTTCACTCTGATCGTATGGAATGATGGCGATATTATATATATGTGGTCAGGGTATAAAAACCATAAACCTGCGACTCATTTAGAGACGTTAACTACGAGAAAATACAATGTTGATACCAATTTTGTTTGTTCGATTTACTTGTAATTACAAACAGAAAGAGGGAGAAAATAAGATGGAGCAGAGATGGACTTTCAGGCTACAGTATGGTTGAACTTCTCCATTAGATTCTGGAGCATCCACTTTGTCCTGTTTCTCGCTACTGCTGGTGACTTACTCAGCCTTACTGTATTACAACCAAGGCACAGCTAGAACGAATCAGAGTGTGCGTCAAATTATGTTGTGTCCATAAAGTAAAGTTTTCTGGTGAGTTGCTTTCACGTATGCCTGTCTTACCCATTTACTAGGATTATGTACTAGGAATTTAAAATGGTGAGTAATTTGTATGTATATCAACTAGCCTTACCAACCTACTAAAATTATGTATTAAGAATTTAAAATGGTGAGTAATTTGTATGTATATCAACCAGCCCTTCCCACTTACTAATATTATGTATTAGAAGCTTAAAATGGTGAGTAGTTTGTATGTATGTCAACCCGCCTTACCCACTCACGAGGATTATGTACTAGAAACTTAAAATGGTGAGTAATTTGTATGTATGTGAACCCACCTTACCTATTCACTAGGATTATGTATTAGGAATTTAAAATGGTGAGTAATTTGTATGTATGTGAACCAACCTTACCCATTCACTAGGATTATGTATTAGGAATTTAAAATGGTGAGTAATTTGTATGTATACCAACCCACCTTACCCATTCACTAGGATTATGTATTAGGAATTTAAAATTGTGAGTAATTTGTATGTATACCAACGCGCCTTACCCATTTACTAGGATTATGTATTAGGAATTTAAAATGGTGAGTAATTTGTATGTATATCAACCAGCCCTTCCCACTTACTAATATTATGTATTAGAAGCTTAAAATGGTGAGTAGTTTGTATGTATGTCAACCCACCTTACCCACTCACTAGGATTATGTATTAGAATTTAAAATTGTGAGTAATTTGTATGGATTATGTACTAGAAACTTAAAATGGTGAGTAATTTGTATGTATGTGAACCCACCTTACCCATTCACTAGGATTATGTATTAGGAATTTAAAATTGTGAGTAATTTGTATGTATACCAACCCGCCTTACCCATTCACTAGGATTATGTATTAGGAATTTAAAATGGTGAGTAATTTGTATGTATACCAACCATCCCTTCCCACTTACTAAAATTATGTATTAGAAACTTAAAATGATGAGCAATTTGTATGTATATCCGCCTTACCCTCTTATTAGGGTTAAGAATTAAAATATGGAATAATTTATATGTATATCCGTTCTGTGTGCTAAGTTTGGGTATTAGAAGGTAAGAAATCATAACGGACTTGTATGAAAGTTTGACTGTTAATGTGGACATTATGGAATGATATGTCATTAAGAGTATAACAAGAAATTAATCAAAACACTTTAAAATTTTGAAACAAGCAATTATAGTCAATGTGCTTTGACGTACATTGAAACAAGATAAGATCGCTTATATATAACTTGACAATAACGGTTATTTTCGTTTAACCAGTACGGTTCGTTGTATATAAATATATCATATGCATCTTGACTACAACGGTCGTTTTCGTTTAACGAGTACGGTTCGTTGCATATAAATATTATATTATATGTATCTTTAAGTTTTCAGTGTGCGTACTTCAATAACTATGATGCACCACCGTGAAAGTTCTCAGCCAATGAGTGCAGGGTCAATCAGCTTCGAGGTAGTGTTTGTTTTTAACTGAGAACTTGCACTGAATGTTATTTATACATCACCATGTGCAGTTACCACAACTACACAGTACAACACTGAATTACTATTAGGATATTTAACTGTGAATGTCGGTATATAATTCATCTAATGCGCATAAACGAAATACGTGAAGAGAGAAACAAAATCTGTTCGTGAATCAAGTGTGTGTGTTTGTGTGTATGTTTTCAGTTATATCGCGGCGTGAAAAATAGTAAAATAAAATCTATTCGTGAATCAAGTATGTGTGTTTGTGTGTATGTTTTTAATTATATGGCAGTTTGAAAAATAGTATAAGTAGCTACAATAATTACTAAAAACATGTCAGTTTAAAAAAAAATTACAAGAAAAAATAATGTTTAGCTGAAACATTATATGTGATTTTTCATAAACACAGCAAGCTGGGTTTTCTCACATTGCACTGTTTTATTCATGGACTATGAAACTGAATTTACATTTAAGTTGATCCCTAATTCACGACATATTTTGTTCAGTGTAAATCAGTAATGATCCTTAGGTGAATTAGGGTCCACTTTTACAGTACATGCGTAGAATGATGCAACGGAAACAATAACAAGTTGCTTTATTTTGATGTATTTAAACTTTTTCAACTGACCTTCAACGTGAAAATTGATGGAGGTTTTCATCAACAAGTTTCGTGAAATTTGGCTTAATATCTATGCTCCATGAGCATCTTAGCTCTGCTTTTAAATTTACGTTAGTAAGCCGAGATCTGTATCTAGACATGAGAAAATCTACAGTAGAAAATGTTGACTCACACACACCCACGTGGATCCAAAGATGGAAAATAATTTTGAAATTGTTATTTTTAAATTTGGAAGACTCTCATTTATCAGAAGAGTGAGCCACATCTCTCTGATAGAACATTTTTGTTTATCTTTTATGTGTTCTACACTTTGCAGGTTAAGCATATCGTTTTCAAATCCACACTTATCCTAAGACAAAAAAAAAATGTAATTTCCTTACTAAGATTTCCTAAGTCAAATTAAAATGGATCATGCAAAAATTCAAATATCAATTTCAAATTTTTAAATTCGGAGAAACGTGATTCAAATTTTAATCCAGTTTACATAGAGATTATCTTTAGCATCAGAGAAATCACAGTCCTTATTATTTTCTAGAAAACTATTCAACTTTGCAAAATGTGTCAAATTATTATTTTGTAATTGTTCCGCAAGGAGGTTTAGCTTTAATTAAAATTCACGAATAGATTGTGATTGCTCGTTTATTGTTTTATCTCTTCCCTGAAGCTTCGTATTCAAATTATTCCAAGACTTTTCCTCTACTTAACCATCTAACATTTGCAAAATCAGTTAGATCATCAAAAGTACAGTCATTGCTTTTCTTCAAAGACTCAACAAACTGTCGATGGATGAGACAGCTTCCACTTCTAACATAATTCACAATTTTTACAGCAATGTCCATCAACTTTTTCAGTTCACCACTTTTAGACATCTGAGCACATAAATTTTCCTGATGCAAAATACAATGGAAACTAATTGCACGGTATGAAGAAAAATATTGTACACTGAACTAAAAACCAAATTCTGAAAACTTTACGTGGATATAGATTCAAAACCAAACGAAGTTGGTGAGTGGACATTTGCGGACATTTTCTAAAGGCGTGTAATGCCCAAAATGAAGCAAAATATTTATTACTTTTAATTGTGCAATGAGTAATAAACATGTATCCTTTACACGTAATGAGTAGACTAGGAATATAAAAAAGATCACAGAGAACTGGTTCCTTCCATTTAATTTGGTTACAACACAATCACTTTGTTTCATATTAACCCTTAATCTTACGAAAGATACAATAGACACAATGATTGACATTCCTGATATATAAACTTCTATTTGTTTTACAAATTACGGATAATTGCTGTCTTATTACACTGTTCAAGCAAAGAAAGTTAATTCAAGGGTTTAAGAACGACGAAGTGTGTTTTTCTAGTTTACAAAATATTAAAGGTTATTACGGATTTTGTTTAAATTTATATCCTGGATAAGAAAACAAATATTAGTTATAATTAAAGTCATGACGCTTCATTCAGGAGTTTTTCTAAGGAACAAAGGGAATCGAAATTTTCACATCTAATTTAGCTTTAGTTGTTGTTGTTGTTTTTGTTTTGCCAAACATGCTCGCTCTTTCAGCCGTGGGGGCGTTATAATGTATCGGTCAATCGCACTATTCGTTGGTCCAAGAGTTGGCTGCCTTCCCTCTAGTCTTACACTGCTAAATTAGGGACGGCTAGTGCAAATAACCCTTGAGTAGCTTTGCGCGAAATTCAAAACAAACAAACAAACCTAAGTCTTAATTTCAGTGTTTATTTCCCAAGATATATAGGAAATAAGAGTGACACCTTGTTTGTTTGTTTGTAATTAACCACAAAGCTACACAATAGGCTATTTGTGATCTGTCCGTTACGAGTGTTCAAACCCAATTTCTCGCATTGTAAGTCCGCAGACGTGCCACTGGAGGGCACTATGACAGTTAAGTAAATTAGAAAGTCACCTGGTCAACACCGTCGACTGATAAGTTGTGAAATATTATAATCGATAATGGAATTTAACACTCTTAGAACACCACAATTCGGCAGAGTAGCCAATGGGCCACGCTTAACCCGAAAAGAAACGGTTTTTATCTTTGACAAAATAACAGTTGTAATTAAAACGCCTTAATATCGTTATGTGGGTTCTACAATTGAGGTACAATACAATACAAATAAAGAACATAAACAGTAATTTTGGTTCAAGATTGAACTTGTCCATAAAGATGATTCGAAATTAAATTATAAACAAAAGCTACACCAACTCTTTCTATTTGTGTAATATTACGCCTTATTATTATTATTACTAAGAACCTGTTGTTTAATATACAGTGGTACCTCGGTTCTCGAACTTAATCCATTCCAAAAGGCTGTTCGAAAACCGAATCAATTTTTCCCATGAGAAATATTGTAAATTAAATTAATCCGTTACAGACCTACAAAAATTACGCATTATGAAGCATTTTAAGTAAAAATAATAATACTAAAATAATAGTATAATAATACTTACATGCATAAAGTCAATCACAAAAACTATAAACACAATAAAAAAAAAAACAATAAATGAAAATTTAACTGCACTTTACCTGTGCTGAGGAGAGCTGATGGCGTAAGTGAAGATGGTGAGGAACGTGGAGAATAGGAGGGTTATTATTGTTTGGAAGGGGAGTCATCTTCCATAAAAACGTCAGGTAACTCTCCTTCTGGGGTTCTTTTTTTTCTGTCTCTTTGCACCGCTACAACCTGCTCGAGACTCACTGGACCTATTTTTCACTAAAAACTTGTCTAATGAGATTTGTTTCTGCCTGAATTTTAAAATGTTTCTGAAGTAAGACATGGCATTGTTACTGAAAAGGTTTATGCTGCGGTTTGCTACAGCTTTGTCAGGGTGAAATTTTTCCACAAAACTTTGTAACTCTCCCCATTTTCCACACATGTCCTTGATTAGTGAACTAGGAACATCCTCCCTTCCCTCCTCCGCATCTGAAGACATTTCCTCAGTTGCCTTCTGTTGCAGCTCCTTCTGAAGGTCTTGGAGTTCTTTCATGGAAAGCTTAGTGTTGTGGTCTTCCACCAACTCCTCCACATCATCACCACTCACATTCAAGCCAATACACTTGCCTCGTGAGACAATATCCTCGACAACAGGCCCAGCCTCAAAGCCTTTAAAGTATCCATCTGCTACTGATTCTGGCAACAATTTCTTCCAGGCTGAGTTCATGGTCCTCAAAGACACTTCTCTCCAGGCTTTGTCTATGATCCTAAAGCAATGGAGGATATTAAAGTGATTTTTCCAGAACTCTTTGAGGGTTAACTCTGTGTCAGAGGTCACTTCAAAGCACCTTTGAAACAGTGCTTTGGTGTAGAGTTTCTTAAAGTTCGATATAACCTGCTGGTCCATGGGCTGAATGAGAGAAGTCGTGTTAGGGGACAAGAGCTTCACCGTAATGAAACTGTACTCTTCCACCAACCCGACCTCCGACCTTGGCGGGTGAGCAGGTGCATTGTCCATCACAAGAAGGGCCTTGAGTAGCACCTGTTTTTCCGTGAGGCAGTTCTTTACACTTGGGGCAAACACTTCATGTACCCACTCCATAAAAAATTGCCTGGTTACCCATGCTTTACTATTAGCCCTCCACATGACACTTAGTTTACTTTACAGAACATTATTTTTCTTAAAAACCCTCTGGTTCTCAGAATGGTACACAAGCAAAGGCTTAAGTTTTAAGTCCCCACTTGTATTACTATATAACAATAGAGTTAGCCTGTCCTTCATTGGCTTGTGTCCTAGCAGTGACTCCTACTCCTTGGTGATGTAGGTCCTCTTTGACATTTTCTTCCAAAAGAGGCCTGTCTCATCACAGTTGAACACTTGTTGGGGAATAAAACCCTCAGCTTCTACATAGTCATTAAATTCCGTAACAACTTTATAAGCGGCGTTTTTGTTAGAACTGGTACCCTACCCACTATGTATGCCACTTCTCTTCCTAATTTTTTTAAACCACACCCTACTAGCCTTAAAGGCATCACTTGTATCAGCACTCGTTCCAGGGATGTTTTTCAGAAGGTCAGCATGCAACTGCTTTACTTTCTCACAAATGATGGTCTCAGAAATGCTATCACCATCTAACTGTTTTTTGTTTATCCAAATCAACAACAGTTTTTCTACCTCTTCCATTGTTTGTGATCTTTGTTTCGTAAGCACTGTCACTCCTTTTACAACATCAGCTCCTTTGATGATCTCTTTATTTTTCAGTATGGTGCAGACTGTAGACTTCGCCATACCAAACTGTTTTTGGTTTGCTGCTTTCATTATCCTTTTTTGACCCCATTAGGGTTATTCAGAATATTTAGAAAAAAAAGCCAAAAAAGAAAAACAAGAACGTTCACAGCAGATTTTAGCGGGGGTGCGAACTGAGCGACAGGTGCAGGTAACATGTTTTAGGCAAGCTTGGCGTGGGCCGAAAATGGTCAAAGGGTCGTTCGGGTCATCAGTCGGGTTATTTCAAGGGTTCGGGCCACGATAGCTTGGTTCGGGAACCAAGCTTATGTTCGACAACCGAGACATTCTTTTCTGAAACAATATGCTCGAAAACTGAATTGTTCGAGAAGGGAGTCGTTCGAGAACCGATGTACCGCTGTACTTGTAACAGCAATCTATACTTTCCTCTAAATTCACGTAGTATTGTTTGAAATAATATCACAAGCATTACTAACTGTGAACGTTGGTTTGGCTGTGTTGAGCTAGGCATTGTTATTGTACAGGGTGGCCCGTAAGTCCCTACCCATTCATATGTTATTATATTATATTCAATTACGCATGTATTATAATTTTTTTCTTTTTTGTCAGAGAAATATGGCCGATTTAAGCCCGTTTACACTTAAAAATGTCTCACAGAACATAGCGTCGCACAATATTACACAGCGAGAATGAAGGACAGCACACAGATACACTGGATAACATAAGATATATGGATAGGTAGGGACTTACGGGCCACCCTGTAGAATGAAGAAACTACTTGTGAATATTTACAACAGACACACAAGTACGTTATGGCTGTAAGTCACTTTATCGGATCGTTATGTATTTCGGGGACACGCAATTTTAATAATAGAAATGTAGAACGTTTCAGTAGCATTATTTATGTTTCACACAACTAACAAACAAAACAATCAATTTGAAACCACATTTATATCAGCGACTTTCGGGCCTTCTGGTAGGTATATTATTTTTAAGATTGAGAAGTGTGATTAACATGTATAGTTACTTGTGTTGGAATTCTTCATACACGCCTGAAAATAATGGATTAGATTACTATAGACCCTATTTTTTGTCCTATTATAATATATTTAAAGAAATCAAGAGAAAAATTTGACGGTGCATCCAGTGGCGATTATTTTCCAACACAGTTAATGATTTAATCTTTATCGATGGTTTAGCTAGAAATGTACAAACAATGCAGTAAATCAAACATTGCTACTTGAAAATAACTTACGAGAAGTAACTTCAGGTTGAATGAAGTAATGCATCGTCTATAATGGAACGGTGGTGTTTGTTTGTTTTTTAGTTTCACGAAAAGGGCGAAATGAGGGCTATCTGTGCTAGCCGTCCCTAATTTAGCAATGTAAGACTATAGGGAAGGCAGCTAGTCATCACCACCCACCACCAACACTTGAGTTATTTTTTTACCAACGAATAGTGGGATTGACTGAACACTATAACACTCTCCCGGCTAGAAGAGGGAGCATGTTTGGTGTGGCGGAGATTCGAACTTGCAACCTTCAGATTAGGAGTCGAGTGCCTTAACCACCCGGCTATGCAGGGCCTCGAACACTGGGATGGCCATTTGTATACATGTATATCTATGTGACAGAAGTAAGAAATATGGTAGTGTCATCTGTTGTGCTGAAATACAAGATTTCGGTGCTGGAGCGAAGATTGAATCTTATGATGAGTGCTGCCATCTATTAACTATCTTCACAAACAAAAACTATAAAATGTTTTCACAGTTTGGGTATTCAAGAGACAATTAAAAACAAACGTGTGCTATAAGCAAACAGCCAACTTTTTATAAATTTGAATAAACGTACTCTTCTAATAACAATAACACGACTTTCACTGGGACTACATGTGATGGTTTGATTAGGTGATTATTGGTGTAATTTTTAAACGTAGCATTGACAAATTGATGTTCTTAAAAAAAACGGTATCACTTTTAATATGAAAAAATATTACAATTTATATGAAAAATTTGAACTTTGTACATTGAAATAGTTTGATGAAACGAGTTTCGTATGATTAGCGAACACTATGCAGTTATTTCCCCCTCAAAAAATCCTTTCTTTAGTGTATGTGTTTCCTTGTAGCAAAGCCACAAAAGGCTATCTGCTGAACCCACCAAAGGGAGCCGAACCGTTGATTTTAGCGTTGTACCTCTGTAGACTAACCGTTGTACTATCGGGGGTCTCCTTTTCTTAAGAAAACGCTCATTTGTTTAAAGTTTCTACCAATGAGTTATTGTATTTTCTAGATTAAATGAGCTGCCAAAGAAAATATATTCGGAGATAATTTGTTTAACACATTGAAATGTGAGTTAATTATTTATTTAAATCGGATGAAATTACACAGTATGATATTTTTTTATTCATTTTAGATGGAAGTACCTTCAGATAATTTTAACCGAGATATTTTGTTTTTAAAAGACCATTATAAAATTCGTTAAAAAATATATATATATAGATAATGAAGTAAAATAATATTTTATTTGATAATTATATTAATATATATAAATTTAAATAAATAATTTAATTATTGTGATTGACATATTACAAGCAGAAAATAATTTCTTAAGCTCGGCTATATAAATTTTACATTTTTTTGTGAATTATTTTACAAACACAAATTACTTTTACTTTTTTCGTAGGAAATTTTCAAGTATTAAATTTTAAATTTTAAACATTAAATTTTAACATTGAAAGTCATGTATGGATAATCTGCGTATGGTTGTATCATCCATATATTTTTGTTTGCAATTTGTGGCTCTGTCATGCGTACATCATTTTACATTTACAAAAAGTTTTTCTTTCTTGTTAGCGTTCCAGATTTAAATAAAAACGCGCGTGTAATAAACAATATAATAAAATATAGAGTAGCGAATTCAAGATAAAATGTTTATTTCAGTAGTAATATCCCTTTCGCGATATTCGTGTTGCGAACAACGAAACTCTTAAAGTCAACAGAACATTTAACTATTATAAAGTATCTTTGAGGATAACTTGCTTTTATTAAACATCGATATGTAGAAAATCAACATGTAGAGAAATAATGGCGAACTTTTAATTGAACCAAAGAAATGGATTTACACAAACTAATCATATCTTCTGAAACATAATTCGTTCATAATTTAGTTTGTATTTCATCATATTTACTTCCTAAACGAGAACCTCTCTCCTAGTGGCACAGAGCTATATCTCCAGACTTACAACGACAGAAACTGGCTTTCAATGCCCGTTGTGGGCAAAACGGAGATAGCTCATTATGTAGATTTGTTCTTTACAAACATATAAACAAAAGAAACGAAGTTCTTTGATTTAATCATATATATGTTTTCAAACCTACATTTGTAAAAATGTTTTGAAAATTAAGGGTCATTAGTTTGACTTGTAACACGTGATCCGTGAATTTTTAGTCTCAATTTAAGATTTCCAGTTTGTCTCACTCAAAATTTACAACCTGAACACGTTAACGTTTAAATTCAGTTTGAAGAAAGACAACTGAAAAGCCTTTTAACAGTGATTATTACTATTCCGTTTCTGTTTGCTTTTCAGTTATTAATATTATTTAATAACTCGACGTGATTAACATGAACTTAAACATAAGTAATAAATTCAAAACAGCCAGGTTAGTCGGACTTAAGCATATTCTACATAGGTATCAATTTTCTATTTTCTATAAATTAGCAACATGCGTTCTTTTTCACACTCATAGTTATGTTTAAAAAAAAAAGTACTTACAGAATTCCAGATGAAAGTTCCAGTTAGGAAAAACTGATAACTTGCACTAACAGACAGATCAGGGCGTTTGTCACGCAACATCAACCGCGGTAATTGGAAGAACACAAGCAAAGAACCAAAAACAAAACGCTTGTATTCGTAACGCGATTCATATTGAACAAAACCGGAAGAATTTTCCAATAAGAGTGTCGTCTATTGACCGACGAGTTAGAGGTCTAGAGCTATTATATGTTTAAAGGTCATAACCTGAAAGCTGATAAGTGCAATGAAAGGCATCATTACAGTACTAAACGTGGAAAAGCAGTCTAAGGGCGTGAGCACGTGGCACTTAGAATCAAAAATCGTTTGGATATTGGTTTCGTGTGACGTATGTTTAACAAACGAATACGTAAAGCAACGGTATTTAGGTTTGTTCATCGTAACCAACATGTATAATTTTTATGATGCATTTGACGGTATATAAATATATATGTTTAAATAATACTTTGCATGTTTCTTTTACAACAAAGCCACACTGGGCTTACCGCGGGGAATCGAGCCCCGGATTTTAGCATTGTAAACCAGTAGGCTTATATCTCTGTCCCACCAGGGAAATGAATAATAAATACGCTCTTCAACTTTCGCATTTGTCCGATCGCTAATTTACGTATATATTCAACCATAATTCATATCATACATCAAGTTGCAAGTGGCTAAAATCGTAAAACTGTTCGCCAATGTCTGCGAAACAGTTGAAAGGTCCCAGATTTTAAAGGGAAGCTCGGAATATTGTGAGAACTATTTCACATATTTAACTAAAACTATTTACTTTACTAAAGGTATTTATAAGTCGAATTGATGTAACATTTCTTGAAATATATATATACATATTTAATGTGGTCTTTAGCTAGTTGCTTTCTTGTATGGGTAGATCGAAGGATAACAGCACGATGAACCATCTTTCAACAAGTTCTTTGTGTCTAAAACGTTTCAGTTCGTATTGACGTCATTAATAGCCTGACCAATCATTAGAAATTAATATGCAAATTGTTTATTACGATAATAATTTGTTCATTTGTTTTTGAACTTGGCGCATAGCTACGCTAGCCGTCCCTAATTTAACAGTGTGAGACCAGAGGGAAGGCAGCTAGTCATCACCACCCACTTCCAACTCTTGGGCCACTCTTTTATCAACTAATTTGTAAGATTGACCATCACATAATAACGCTCCACGACTGAACGGACGAACATGTTTGGTGTGACGGGGATTCGAATCCGCGACCTTAACCACCTGGCTATGCCGGACTTTATTACGATATTAAACTATGAAATGTGCCCTTCAGTTTGTTTTCGCGCCCTTTTTTTCTCCTACACCTTATACGTATAATGTATAGAGTTATGTTAGTAAGGTATGTTTGATATATTTAACTCGTTATTATTGGTATGCCTCCGACGTTACAACGCTAGAATCCGGCCCATTGTGTTGCTTTGTGTTTAACTTCAAACAAACAAACAAACCAAAAGTGGGGGTTGTGGCCTCACTTAGGGGCCGTAAAATATTTTACTGGGGTCTTCAAAAATGTGTCGAAAATAGAGATGCTGAATTCATTTTAGTTTTAAATAAAAAATTATGTTGAATTAATTAAATTATACAGTATATGAATAGATTTATCGTTTTTACTATGGTACTGTTTTTATATTTCCATGCTAAAGTAATGGGGAAATGATATTTTAAACTCACATAAGCTGGCTGCCTGAGACGTTTTTGTTCACATTAAGGGAACCTCAGACTGCAATAGCTTGGAAATCACATTCTGCATACTTCTTTATTTCTAGGCCAGGCGGTTAAGGCTTTCGACTCGCAATCTGAGGGTCGCAGGTTCGAATCTCGTGGGAGCGTTATAATGTGATGGTCAATCTCACTATTTGTTGATAAAAGAGTAACCCAAGAGTGGGCGGTGGGTGGTGATGATTAGCTGCTTTCAATGTCAATTTTACTATTCGTTGGTAAAAGAGTAGCCCAAGACTTGGCAGTGAGTGGTGATGACTAGCTGCCTTCCTCCTAGTCTCTAGTCTTACACTGCTAAATTAGGAATGGCTATCGCAGATAACCCTCGTGTAGCTATGCGCGAAGTTAAAAACAAACAAACGAACAACCTTCATTTCTAATCTGTCACAAACTGCTTGGAGCATATATAAAAACATGATTTTTTTTTCTTTATTAAACACGTGAGAGATTTAGTGACTTTACCTTCCCCCTTTCTATTTCGACGAATATTTAAAGAAAATTATTAGCGATAGTATTTCAAACAATAAATAGGAAAAGAAAATCATTTGGAGAGATAAGAGAATATTGTAAACCGTTTACTATCATGCTCTCTATTAAACATGTATTGTAAACCGTTTACTATCATGCTCTCTATTAAACATGTATTGTAAACCATTTACTATCATGCTCTCTATTAAACATGTATTGTAAACCCTTTACTATCATGCTCTCTATTAAACATGTATTGTAAACCATTTACTATCATGCTCTCTTTTAAATATGTATTGTAAACCATTTACTATCATGCTCTCTATTAAACATGTATTGTAAACCATTTACTATCATGCTCTCTTTTAAATATGTATTGTAAACCGTTTGCTATCATGCTCTCTATTAAACATGTATTGTAAACCCTTTACTATCATGCTCTCTATTAAATATGTATTGTAAACCATTTACTATCATGTAAACCGTTTGCTATCATGCTCTCTATTAAACATGTATTGTAAACCCTTTACTATCTCTATTAAACATGTATTGTAAACCCTTTACTATCATGCTCTCTATTAAACATGTATTGTAAACCATTTACTATCATGCTCTCTATTAAATATGTATTGTAAACCATTTACTATCATGCACTCTATTAAACATGTATTGTAAACCCTTTACTATCATGCTCTCTATTAAACATGTATTGTAAACCCTTTACTATCATGCTCTCTATTAAACGTGTATTGTAAACCGTTTACTATCATGCTCTCTACGACAGACGAAACATGAGCGAAACTCTCACTCTGCAAGCGTGTGAATTGTAGTGGAATATGCGGAAATTAGAATTTTAAATCTTGTCTTGTAGGCTAGCAAGACCTCCGTGATAAACTACGTTTCTCGTTGTTATTCTAGAGATTTTCTTCCTCTTTAATAAAGTGCACGAAGCGTATGGCGTTTGAAATGATGGAAAATATTAAAAAAACTTAGATACAGTTCTCCTTTAAGCCGTTAGGTGTTTATCAAACCAAACATTACACAAGACCGTTACTTCAGTCAAATCATGGCTTATGCTATTATTATTAAATTTTTTGTTCAAATACCATGACTCCAGATAGCGGTATACATTTATTAGATTTTGTAAAAACAGGTTTCGTTTATATATTAGTGTGTTTGCCAAATAACACGGCATAGAGATTGTATTCTAATTTAAGTATAAATTGTACTGTTATTATGCAGTACAATGAATGTATTGTCATGTGAAAATACAGCCTCTATTATTATTACACAACATTGTGAGTCTATTCTTATGTGAATATACAACATGTACCATTGTTATACAGCACAATGAATGTATTATTATGTTAAAGTACAATCTCTATCATTGTTACACAGCATTTTGATTCTATTCTTATGTGAATATACAACACATGTACCGTTATTATACAGCACAGTGAATGTATGTGTTTTTCTTGTGTGTTTTTCTTATAGCAAAGCCACATCGGGCTATCTGTTCAGCCCACCGAGGGGAATCGAACCCCTGATTTTAGCGTTGTAAGTCCGGAGACATACCGCTGTACTAGCGGGGGGGGGGCAGTGAATGTATAATCACATGAAAGCACAATCTCTATCATTGTTACACAGCATAGTGAATGTATTATTATGTAAAACTACAATCTGTATCATTGTTACACAACATAGTGAATGCATTATTATGTAAAACTACAATCTGTATCATTTTTACACAACATAGTGAATATATTATTATGTAAAACTACAATCTGTATCATTTTTACACAGCATAGTGAATATATTTTCATGTTAAACTACAATTCGGATCTTTGTTATACCGCATAATGGATGTATTCTCTTGTAAAAACTATAACATCTGGAAGACATAAATTGTCTTAAGAACGTTTTCTGTACTTTTCTTCGATACTATTTCTGATCGTGTAGACAGAGGTTACGTCGAGGTCACTTAAGTAAACATGAGCGGATTACAGTATGAACCTCAGGTCTGGTCAACAAATCACCACAATATTGGTACGAGAGTAACTCTGTTGCACAGATTTGGATTAAATCGGTAGGAAGAATAGATTCCTGGAGATAATGTTTCTCTTGAAATCTTCACGTCACTAAGAAAGTCTTAAATGACCACGCTTTTAAGTTTTTACTAACTCCGTTGTAGCGTAGTAGTTAACAACGTACCTGGAACAGGAAGAAAGATCCAAACACGACAAGTTCCGAACTTTGCTTGCACGACTTGGATCAACACAGCCTCTACGTACATAGTTTAGAGAACAGGTGTTAAATATTTGATATGAAACCTGATGACGTGTGATATTACGTCACTCATATTAGTCTGAAGACACACACAGTGTTTCAGATGATTTAGTTACTCAGTTAATTAACGATGTATAACTCCAGAATTCACCACAAGGGGATTGTCAGAATCAAGCAGTTTAATTCGATACAAATTGTGTCTTCAATATTTTTCACTACGGGAACTAATTATTTGATCAGCGCGAGATTAACACGTTAAGAAGCTTGATGTGTTGTAAGGTACTCTAATATTATGCGTCGGAGGTGGATATTGTGAGGTAAGTCATTTAAGTCTAATATCGGTACTTTATTACATACAATAACACGAATAATATCAATGTTTTCAGTGTCACTGTTTTATATCAACGACAGGTTTTTAGGAAAGTGGCTCCAAGACGTGAAAGCTGATGAAACTAAAACAATATGATTGGAAAGAAATAATAAGAAACACTAGAGTGTGGACAAAAATAAAACAACAACAGTGATTTATGTGGAAAAGAAATAATAGTCAACGAAATAATAAGACAAAAGGCTTAAGAAACAGTAACAAACTACCTAGTTCAGATAAAATAGTATTTATTAGGAAATTATGGTATTCGCGGAACAAAAAGAGACCAATTTTTATTCAGAAGAAGGAGAGAAGAGGCGATTTATAAAGCATGCAGATAAATGGATATAAATAGGAAATCTCTGAGGTAAATTTTATCTATTTAAAACGCAACTGTTTACGACATCTAAGGTTAGGCCTTTCAATTTTGTTTTGATAGTAAAACTTAGCGAATTGGTAAAAGGCGTAAAGTTTAATTTTTATTTTACTTACAGCAGTCGGCTGGCATGTTCTGGTAATTAGGGCGGGAGTCATGGGATCGAAAGCTGTCGCCGAACGTACTTACCCTTTCTTTCAGTCGTGAGGTGAGTTGTCCAAGAGTTGGCGGTGGGTAATGTTGATTAGTTGCCTTTCTTCTAGTCTGTCACTTCAAACGTAGGGAGTACTAGAGTAGATATTCTTCAAACAACTTTGCGTGAAATTAGACAAACAAGCATACAAGAGTTTTCTTCACTTTAATACTTTTTTTGCCACCAGGGGATCGTTTTTCACATTTCTTAAGATTCTAGAATTTTTATTATATTCCTGCGCGTCTTGTGACCCCGTATAAAACGTGCACATGCATATCTATTATGCAGGACTCTCGCTAGTCTTCACTATGAATATGAATGCGAGATACATAATTTAATATTTAATAACGTGCATTAAAGTTACATCCAATAAAACTGTGAGAACCTTCGTTGTAAGCAAAAAGATAAAAAACACACTTTCGGTACTGATTTTCTTTGCACTGTCGGCGAAATTTTCGCTCTCTTAATGGCTGGTAACTATTAGTCAATGACTCCTTGAAGAAAGCTCTTTTATCCTTTCAGTCTTAGAAGTCTACACGTTAAGAGGTTTATATGGTATTTGATATTTCAATCCATTTTTTATATTATTTTGTAAATAAAGTTTCATTTTCTTCACTTAATAGCCTGAGGTGTTTTTGTTTTTTCTTCTCGTTTTTTTCAAAATCATAATAAAACATTAATACTCTTATGTACTCGTTACTTAGTCTTATGTTGTTGTTAAGCACAAACCTTCTCAACTGGCTATTTGTAGTGTTCCCATCGCGAGTATCGAAACCCAGATTTTAGCTTTGTTTGTTTGTTTTGAATTTTCGCACAAAGCTACTCGAGGGCTATCTGTGCTAGCCGTCCCTAATTTTGCAGTGTAAGACTAGAGGGAAGGCAGCTAGTCATCACCACCCACCGCCAACTCTTGGGCTACTCTTTTACCAACGAAAAGTGGGATTGACCGTCACATTATAACGCCTCCACGGCTGGGAGGGCGAGCATGTTTAGCGTGACTCGAATGCGAACCCGCGACCCTCAGATTACGAGCCATGCCGGGCCATCAGATATTAGCATTATAACTTTATTTCTTATAAAAAAAATTATTTATGGAGGATTGACTTATTAGTTTCCATAGGACGTTGTTTTTAAAATAAAGATTACTGAATCACATTTACATTAAGGACAATATTAAACTGACAGATACCATTTGAATTCGGTTATCATATACACGTTAGGTTATAATGACATATTATTTAACGTGTACCACATTCGAACCTGCACAGCTAAGATAAATTTTATATCGTTATAAGGAATGTATATTCATAATTATTTTGTAAATACGAATTTCAAATCTGGGCTGTTTTTGTTTACCTCTTAAGTGGAAATCGTTAACACTATCCTAGAAAGGAACATTTTCCAGGAGTTTTCCAAAGTGTCAGTTATGCATATTCAAAACATTTTAAGGGTTAGTTTATATGACGTAATCACATTATGGATGTTCATATTTGCAAGTACTTGTTGATAATAAAAGAAACTCCAAACCTAAAATAATTATATCTAAAAAAGTGCTTGATGTATGAAACTAAATTTCACCAGAGGCACATTTAGAACCATAATGACTCAAACCGTGTCTGATCATTCTCAATGAGCGCATAAGGCCTATTCCTAAAAGCAACTACTGTTTAAAAAAAATCATCCTAGACAGTGTTCATTCAAATTCGTATTATCCTGTATAGTTTTTACTCGAAATGTTGATCTCGTATTGTGAAGAAGAGAGGGAAAAGAGACGTGACAACAATGGTGATTTTGGAGAGAAGTGAATAAGTTATACAGTGTGATATATGCTTTAAAAAATGTGCAGCGTTTAAAACTCACGATTCTTAATGTAATCACACTGCATAAACATTTCAAATATGAGTGTTTTTCTCTATAATCGTCATGTATTTATGTAGTTCTACCAAAATCACCTTTCACTGATCACTCACGTAATAAACGGAACTAAAATAATTTCTACAACGCACGAGAAAAGCAAACTATTCTTTATTTAACAGGTTTCGTAGCATCACAGACTACACGTCAGTATAAAAACTATAAAAAGCTAGAAAACACTTAAACATTTTTTTTTTTGGAAAGGAATGAATTTATCTTTAAACTTTACACGAAAGATACATGTTTTGTTTTCTAATTTATTTATTTTTTCATTTTTAAATTTTCAAAGATTAAAAACTCGAGTTACAAAATGGATTATCTTGTTACTAATGTTCGAAACCAAAACCTAATTTTTTTAAGCATTTGAAATCAACAGAGAAAAATTTGATAAGAAGAAGAAACAAAGAGTTAAGAAACGAAAATTTTCGAAATTTCTTATGTATATATTTTCCTGTCGAAGTAAAAACCATCTTGAATCACAATTTATATCTAGTATATATAAAAGTTAGTTTTTGTCCTGTGGTCGTAATTCTATTTTGGCAACGCTGAACAGTATGCATCGTCGTTTAGCAGATTATATTTTATTAAAACTGATTACGTTATACGTAGAATTATGCACGGACTTTTTCTATATTAAGACAACAATGGTATTTATGTTGATTGCGCAGTATACATGTTGATAAAAAAGTTGGTTTAAACTATTATAGAATGCTGTTGAAATGATTACTAAAAGCACTTAGACGTTGGCGTTATTTCTAAAACAATTACACTTAATTATCAAAGTTGGTTTCTTTATTTTTATTGAATATGTTGTTAATAGCAAACATACGTAATTTTAAATACTTTGTCGGCAAACAAAAAAGGAGCATAGAAAATGAATAGTATACAAAAGTCGCTGCTCCTTCATAAAGCTAATGATTTCATGTTTTAATATGTATCGAATAACAGGGACTGACCCCGTATGATTGGTTAATTTCGAAAACAGTGACCGCCCTTGGTACTCGACAAAGGTTTTGATTGGACATGAAACTTCTATATATAATTTTTTTTTTATAAACAATTCTACCTGATTTGTCAATTTTAGAAGAATCACTCCCCCTCTCCAATTTACCAGGCTCGAGATTGAACATGAAATTTATATTTCATTTGTTATAAGTCGACCCCGTCTGATTGGTCAATTTCGAGAAGAATCAGCTCCCTCTGCAGTGTATACAGTTCTTCCCGAAGTTTCTCAGCTCTTTGTCTTTTTTCATTGACGAGTTCTTTGAAGCTCTTTTCTCTAATTACGGGGTCACGGGACGACCTATTCGACAAGCTAAGGTCATTCGAAAACGAAGATCCAGGCTCACCAGACGGAGTCACGTTTATCTCAGTAGAAATGTCTTTCATCGATACAAAACAGTCGTCTGGAGAGGACAGTAAACTGGAGTTAATAGGTGCTGTGACCCAAGTATCCTCACTGACTATCAAGTCTCCAGTGGAACTAGAAGAGGAGAGACTGCGCTCGGCTGTTTTATTAAAATATGTATCCTCACGTGTGTTAACGGAAAAAGAATATACCTGTTCGCGCCCATCACTCACACGACCAGCGCTGGTCAGACGAGTGTCCGAACATCTCTCTTGATCGTCCTGTAGTAAGCTTTCTTCTCGACTGTACATTGATGTTATTTGTTGAAGAGCTGGGTGAGATCGACATTGACTCACACAGCTAGTCTGCTCATTTTGCTTTTCGCCTGATATTATGATTGTCGGTAAACTCCCTCGGATGGTCCCGTGGGTATCTTGATTTAAACTCAGACGACGAGGTTTTCGTTTCTGATGGCCTTGTTGCTTTGATGTATACAACCTGTTAGTCTGTAATGATTTACCTTTGACACCTCCTTTAAAGCTGCCTAGGAAGGAAAAATTGAAAATTCCCATCCCTCGAGATTGACTGACGTCACTTCCTGTAGAGCCTGTTTTGTTCTCTTGGGTCAGAAGAGTTGTACTTGGACTATTAGGACAGTTCACCTAAATAAGAATAGAAAGCTGTACTATTTCTGTATTTCAAAAAAGGTATAATCTTCTTTAAATATGGCGTTAGAAAAATGTAGCCTACAGCTTGTGAACTATTTTGAAATGTTCTAACAGTTTCATTTCATTTTCCTGATAACTAGAAATAATGCTCATAATAACTTTCAGGAGGGTATTTACAATATACTTTATGATGTTTTAAACTCAAGATACACGGTAGGGTGTCGTGCGGCCAAAACAATTTATAGGACTCACTGTGCTGTTACCATGAGTGTTAGCAACTCGGGTTTCGGTAATACAAATTAATGTATATTTTCAGTGAATGTACCTTATTGGATCTTTTCTTCACATACCAAATTTCAAGGCAATCCGGTAAGAAATACACGATATATAAGTATCTCAAATTTTCATTGACATTTTTCACTTTTATTTTCAGATGCTTTTATTAAAGTGACTTTTGTGACAGTGCTTGTGAGATTGAGTGTCCTGATGGTTCTTTATTAGGCTCGGCATGGCCAGGTGGTTAAGGCACACGACTCGTAACCTGAGAGTCGCGAGTTCGAATCCCCATCACTCCAAACATGCTCGCCTTTTCAGCAGTGGGGGCGTTATAATGTGAGACTTAATCCCACTATTCGTTGGTAAAAGAGTAGCCCAAGAGTTGACAGAGGGTGGTGATGACTAGCTGCTTTCCCTCTTGTTTAACACTGTTAAATTAGGGACGACTAGCGCAAATAGCCCTCGTGTAGCTTGGCGCAAAATTCAAAACAACACAAAATTTTTATTTTCTTTGCACCGAAAGTACGAAAACTTTATTTGAAAAAACAGTTTTAACTTTTACGATTTTTTTTTTAACCTGGCAAACTGATGGATATTTCCAATTCACAATTAGGAATCTCTCATTTGGTTTAAATATAATCAAGATGTGCAAATTTATTCAATTAAAATCGCTAAAGTTTGACCGAAATATTTGCGAACGTTTACGCAAAACGTCATCTGAATTAACGATCTAAAATGTTTACCACAGCTTTACTTAAGAGTAAAAGTGGACTGATTTCGGTCATATTGTTTGGATTAAGGTGAAGACGCATAACTATTGGTTAGGCCAAGCAAACTAAATTAGCAGTTTCAACCTCACATTAAAAAAAAATAAATCATACTAATGACAATTATTATCGATTGCCAACATTTTAGTATAGATTTGTTAAATTTTATGAAACTCTCCTAATTAAAAATGAATTTCTCATTACGTGGTGTTAACTTTAGCAATTAGCTCAAATAATGATGCTTGATACGGCTGTCCCGAGTACATGCGGGTGATTACAACAAACTGTTAATCTAGATTCCATGGCGTGACTATAAAGGAAGATTCAACACTGTTTTAGAGGAGGAAAACTACCATCATGTATTTTAGAGAACCTGGTTGGTTCTGTAAAGTATAAGTCTGTCCCAAATAATAGAGTTACGATCCCAAAACTAATGCTGGTTATTATCAAGTGTCGCTTTCTTATTTAGTTTGGTTTGTAGGTCTGTACTGACAAAAAGTCATATCTTATCAAAAACGCTTTAAGTGCGAAGGATTGAGCAACGCATCTTAAAGGAATGGAATCAGAATTAGAGGTCACACTGGTAGTTACACTTATAGCATTGATAAGAAGTTGCCAGCAGATATTCATTCATTAGTTATCTATGTTTCGTATTTTGTTTCACCCACCACCATGCCCCAAGATGAACAAAACGTGCAGCCTGTCTAACTAATGAATGAATATTTGCTATAATAATCTCGTCAATGCTACAAGTGTAGCTGCTAGTCTTGAGTTCATTCCTTTAAGTCACACGTTCAATGGTTTTCCCTCCACATTCATGGTGTTTTTTTATTACATGCATTGTAACAAGACTACTTGTTTTCATACTTTTAGGGAAACACCATTGTAAAGAAATAGTTATGTAACAATGTCTTTGGATACACAATGAAAGTATGAACGTATTGTAGTAAAATAGAATTATTATACCACAAAACGAAGTAATAAAATAAGTTAGTTTTGTTTACAGTAATATTACTCTTGTGTCACCTACACGAAATTTATATTTATCAGCATTCACAAAAATTAGCGAAGATGTTTCATAGTAATGTTTATATGTAGACTCAGTTTAACCACCTTTTATTTTTCCTGTTATTAGGAATTTATTTTGATATAAAATCATATAATAAATGGGTGTCAGTAACGACATAGCAGTAACACTTATCATTTGAGCTTGGTTTGGTTTGAATTTCGCGCAAAGCTACACGAGGGCTGTCTGCACTAGCCGTCCCTAATTTAGCAGTGCAAGTCTAGAGGGAAGGCAGTTAGTCATCACCACCCACCGCCAATTCTTGGGCTACTCTTTTACCAAAGAATAGTGGGATTCACCGTCGCATTATAACGCTCCCACGGCTGAAAGAGCGAACATATTTGGTGTGATGGGAATTCGAACCCGTGACCCACAGATTGCGAGTCGCCTTAACTACTTGGCCATACCGGGCCAATTTGAGATAAAATAGGAACAATGCAACAGCTCTCTATTAAAACTAGTTAAGCTTCGTTTTATGAAAGGTGCTACTAAACCCCACTAACAATACATTCAATTAACAGTGTTTGTAAAGACAAAATGCGATCTAATTTATCAGAAGAAAAAAATATAAGTTCCAAGTTTGAAAGCTTCTTAACTGAAATGTGATTTTTGTTTCTCGTTACTAGACCTTATTTCGAATCTAGTCACTTTTTTAGCTAAGAAGTGATATTTTTATAACTACCAGTCTTACTTTAAAGTCGAAATGTTTCTTAGCTGACGCCTCATGTTTTTGGATAATTACTAACCTCAATCTTAATTTAAAATGTTTCGTAATTAAAAAGTAAAATTTCGTTTCTCATTATTAGCTTTAATTCCAAGTTGGATTTTTTATCAGCTGACGTTTTGTTGACATGAGACTAAGGAACTAGAAATAATACACTTAAATTATCCTGCTTATTAAAAAAACGTTAATAAAATACCTTTACTAATACAAAAGGCTTACTCAAGTTATACGTTTAATGAGCAAAACATTCAGGCTAATTAATACACAGTATTAATAAAATGTGAACAACGCAGAACGTGAATCATCAGAGTAAATCATCATCTTGAAAATATTTCATTTTTATTTTTAATTTAAGGTTCCCTAGTCATTCGTTATTTTCTAAACTACACACATAACATGTTTGCTTCAGTAACGGGATTAAAAAAAAGATAGTTTTCGTCTAAAGTATTTTAAACTTCTATGAAACTAAATATTTTTCAGTGAAACTACAATTTTATTAAAAAAACAAACGAAATTTGCAAATTATTCGAAAACGAATGCTGTTTTAAGGTCTAGTTTCTTTCTGCCGATTCACACTGTTCGTGCGAAGGTTTAGTGTGGAGAGAAATGAAGCGTATATATATATATATATATATCTGTCATTCAGTGTACATCAATATAGTCCAGTTTTGATTCATGATCAAAGCAAAATTTCACAGTCTGTGGCAAAAAGAGAAAGAAAAAAAGAAGTTAAGATGAGCTTGTGGTCCACAGTTTCGGACGTTTTGCCAGGAATGTAGTTGTTGGGTCATGTACATTTTCAATGAAAAATGGTTCAGAAAACAGAGCGAACAGTTTCTTTCATCCATATATTCTCGTCTGATGTTGTTTCAAAGGATTAACTACATGTTTTCCATTGTTTTACTCCTTGTTTGCTGCATCGTGATCTATGACCGACAGCTTGAAACATGCACAATACATGATGTGGACATTAGGAATATTTCAAGTTTTCTACCAGGATTTTATGTATATGAATAAAGTATATTATGTAGGTAAAAACACGTGCTCACAGTATAGTACCGACATATCGTATACACGTGATTTACATAGTGTATGGTCTTTAATACTAACGTGTATTACATGGGTAAATGTTATCAACCCTAAGGTCATTAAAGCTAGAGTCGGTATAGTTTATTTTCGTAGTGCATATTAGAGTACAAAAGACATTTAGATAATAATAATAAACGACCTTATAGCAGCAAAACTCGCTTTTCTTCTTAAATAAACTCTCAACGTTTCGTTTCACAGTTCCTGTAACTGTTACGGTTTGTGTTTTAGAGGGCCACTCTCGAGAGAATCTATGAAGCGAAGCGAGTGCGTAACCAAAGAAGAAGAATAACTTTTGGTGTTATAAGGTTGTTTATTAGTGACATTAAAGAGCCGATTTACAAGATACGTGATGTATGAAAGTAACAACAATTATACGTGTACATTATTAATCCAAAGAGAATAGATAACACTTTCACTCCAGTCACATTACACATTTTGTAAAGCTGTTATTTTCCAATAGTAGAAAATACAGAATAGTTGGTGTGTTTGAAATGCTTCAACGTTTCTCTTAAAGATCGACTAACTATGAAAATGTTAAACATTTCTACAATATATAACTCATCTCGCTGTGAATCACAATGCAGAAATTGACTAAATAGCTAATAGTGTTTCCCTAAGTTATCAAAATGAAACAAAGCATTTTTATTAGCAATATTTATTACCTGAACATTTGTGTAGAAAACTTCCTTAAGTGAGTTATCATATTCAACACCAGGTGGTTCTGATGTAGTCTCTATCATATTTTGCAGCCTCTCTATTTCTCTGTCTATCTGCAAAATAAATTACAAAATGATATATATATATTGGACAAAAAATAACATTAAAATAGGGCACACTCTCTAATAAAAGTTTATTCATGTCATGTGAGAGTAAAGTAACTTGCACAGTTAGGCGGAATAGTAGAAGCTATGACAAACACAGTGCCTGTTTTGTTTTTTGTTTGCTTATTTTTGAATTTCGCGCAAAGCTACACGAGGGCTCTTTGTACTAGGCGTTCCTAATTTTACAGTGTAAGACCAGAGGGAGGGAAGCTAGTCATCACCACCCACCGCTAATTCTTGGGCTACTCTTTTATCAACGAATAGTGGGATTGGGGGGCACATTAAAACGCTTCCAGGGCTGAAACAATGAGCATGTTTGGTGTGACGGGGATTCGAACTCGCGACCTCGGATTACGAGTCGAGTGCCCTAACCACCTGGCCATGCCGTGCCCCAAACGCAGTGCAAGACCTTAAAAGTTTAGCTTGGAATTCACGATGGTAAAAAGGATGTTTTGTTTTTTTAAATACTGAGGTATAAAGTTAAAAGGTAAACAATTTGAGGTAATTCGTGAATACAAAGTTTTATTAAGTTTTTTGTTGCTGTAATTATTATTCTAGTTTATCAACCATGTACAAATTGATTTATATTGATTAGATTTAAACAATCAACTGCTTGCCGTTAAAGTTAAAATGATAAATAAATAAATAAGTATATATATATTGTGTATTTTCCATGTTTGTTTATCATATGTATTTTCACCATCTTCCGTCACTCTGCCTACTAAGAACATCTGTCTATCTGTTAGGCATGGAAAATAGACGCATATTCAGATTTCACGGAAGTCTGACAGGTATTTTGATAAAGGCTTGTTTGGTCGGTCGGTTTCTGAATTTCGCGCAAACTACACGAGGGCTATCTGCAATAGCCGTGTCTAATTAAGCAGTGAAAGACAAGAGGAAGGTAGCTAGTCATCACCATTCACCGCTGACTTCTGGGCTACTCTTTTACCAATGAATAGTAGGGTTGAGCGAAACATTGTAACGCTCCCACGGCTGAAAGAACGAGCATGTTTGATGTAACGGGGATTCGAACCTACAACCCTCGGCTTACGATTACTGTTGGGTTTAAAGCCTTTAGCTCAACAACGATTGTTACAGTATTAGATTTTAACATTATCTCTTGAAACTTTATATCTCTAATGCTGCCTGTTTTTTTACACAATGTTAATTTTTTTCTCAACTTAAAGCTGATAATTTATTAAAAAATTGAAGATGATAATATATACAATAAGACCGTGTTCTGGCTATAAACTGAAGTAATAATTCGTAATTCTTATCAAGAAACTGTTAAAATGACTAAATTCGCAGAATAAGTAAATAAAACTTTAATCATGTATTATAAATACCAGGTTATTGTTTGTTTTTAAATTTTGCGCAATGCTATACGAGGGCTATCTGCGCTAGCCGTCCCTAATTTAGCAGCGTAAGACTAGAGGGAAGGCAGCTAGTCATCACCACTCACCGCCAACTCTTAGGCTACTATTTTACCAAGAAATAGTGAGATTGACCGTCACATTGTAACGCTTCCACAGCTGAAAAGACGAGCGTGTTTGGTGTGACAGGGATTCGAACCCACGACCCTCGGATTAGGAGTTAAGTGCCTTAACCACCTGGCCTACTAGGCTATTAAGGCAACAATTATTACATTGTTCACACGTAGAAAATACTACATTAATTATACACAACAAGTACAACCTTAATATTGCAGCACTCTATAAATATAACATCTACTATTCATATTCTAGTCCATCTGTAAACTTCGTTACTTGGACATTGCATAATAATTACTACACTAAAATCGCATGCTTGATTTTCCGCGTAGAAAGACCAACATTGCATAGCATTTAATCCATTATGATAATACTCTGTTTCTGTCGGTTCCGATAGGGCGCGCGTACCTTGCTACACGAGTGCAAACTTCATTCCAACAGATGTAAACATAAGAAGAATGTAAATATACTTTAGTAGACATGTTGTATAACAGCATATCAAACATTTTGGAAAAGTCTAACGTTTTACCGTGAAGTAACATAAGTATTAACGATGTAAAATTTAGCCTTAACTAAAAAACAACAACAAAAAACTACACACGTTACAGTGAAAATTTCTCTCTTTATGTAATGTATGCTGTACGTAATATATAAAGGCTTAACTTGTATTAGGCCTAAGAAAAGTGGACTTGTAGATTTCGCTGTCTTCGATTTCAAATATTTTGTATTATTCTATAAATCCTGTATTTAAAGAAATACTGTATGCTGCAATAAAGATACTAATAAATGTTTTACGGATCCCAGCTAATAACATAGTAATACTTTTGAAGTAATATTATCATTATTTAATTAACTATTACTATAGTATAACAGCATCTTATCAACCATCATTCACACTAAAGATTTGAGTGTCACTCCTATAGCGTACCCACAGTTAGTGTATAAATTTAGTTAACTATTACTATAGTATAACAGCCCACGTTCATATGCTATTCACGCTAAAGAGATTACTGCTACTCTTATAGCATTTCCATAGTTTAAAGTGTGGAAAATACTTTGTAATATTGCAAGCATTTGAATCCCATTGGCCTACCAACTTCGAAATTCAGAGCTCTCTCACAGGTCCAAACTGCGCATGGTTAAAATTGTAGGTAGTTAAGGTTCAGAATTCAGTAGCTTAAGGCTTAGGAAACCAACAGGAATTTGCTGTTTTATATATGCATGCCAACAGCATGAATACTTTCAGATTGTTGTGTTTAAAACTTTGAAACAAGGTAAACTTCACTTTTTAACACTAAAGATCTGTGAACTTCTGAGTCATAGTGTGACGATTACAACTTTTAATTCGAATGTTACGCTTATAGTAAAATTATATTAAATACTAACACCACAGTATCAAAATATTGTATATACTTGATTTACACAGTGTAAGGTATTTAATGTTTACAATCTAATGCTTGATGACATTGTACGCTTCATTTTAAAATATGCAAGAAGCGCCTCCTAACTTTTTAATTTTTCTATTTCACAATAATAAACAGTATATTATCATACGCTGGTGAAACGTTTTAACTTTTCACTATTAAAATTATTTGACGAAATGGAGGCTGGTTATAATTTTTTTTTAAATCTTTGTAACATTTCTTTTACATGCACCCTCTGAAATCCCCACTTGGACATGTGCCGTTAGCGCTTTCTGAAACAGGCATACTTGACCATATGGATTTTACCCCATCCCCATCCTCTCAGGTATTCTTGAATATGTAACTCTAAGGGTATCCATAACACATTACGTAAAATTGGAATATTTGCATTACCACCAATATATTCAGCTACTAATCATAGTTTTTCCAATTTTCTAAAAGGAGAATGGCCTTCTACAATAACTCGAATCATCGTTAATTAGTTAAAACTAATAATTATTTATTTTGTGTATAGATGAATTTCAGTTTCTTTTCAACTTGAAACCTATACCACAATCTTCCGACAGGGGAAGTTAAAGGAAGCGCGAACTCGTAACGATATTTGTTTCCAATGGAATTAATTAAAACAATGTGATATAGATGTCACTAGCCAACACAAAGTTTAGTTACTAATTCATAAATAAAATTCCCATATTCTATTAAAAAAAACAGCAACTGCTGATTTATATCATGAAAGTCTTTTGGTCTTTATAATAACGAAAAAAATTAATATCACAATGATATCAGCTGTAAATGCTTATATATATATATGTTACGATATTCACATTATGAACCAGTCTTATTTTCGGAAATGTATTTAAATGGTCGAACAGCATTTACACCCTAAACCAGTTTTCTTTTCATAACTGTATTTAGATGGTTGAACAACTTTCAAATTGTAAATCAGTCTTATTTTTACAGTCATGTGAAAAAGTTAAAACACCCTATGAAAGCCTGTGTATTTTCGTAACGTTTTTGGATATATGGATATTTAATCTCAATTTTAACAATACTGAAAGATTATAGAAATATAACTAAACGATTAAAACTAAAGAAAAGACTTTACAAAAATGCATATTCTAACTGAGAAAAAAGTTAGGACACCCTACCTCCTAATAGCTAGTGTTACCCCTTTGGTTGAAATAACTGCAGTGAGACGCTTCTTGTAGCCACCTAACAGTCTCTGACATCGGTCTGAAGAAAGTTTGCCCCACTTCTCAATGCGGAATTCTTTCAGCTGTGAGATGTTTGAGGGGTTTCTTGCATGTACAGCTCGTTTCAAGTCACCCCACAGCATCTCAATGGGATTAAGATCTGGGCTTTGACTCGGCCATTCCAGAACTTTCCATTTCTTAGTTTTCAGCCAGTCCTTGGTGGATTTACTGGTATGTTGTAGGTCATTGTCGTGTTGCAGGGTCCAGTTCCGCTTCAGCTTTAATTTTTGTACAGATGGTCTTACATGATCCTCAAGCACCCTCTGATACACAGTAGAATTCATGGTGGATTCTATGATTGTGAGCTGTTCAGGTCCTGCTGCAGCAAAGCAGCCCCAAACCATGACACTTCCACCTCCATGCTTCACAGTTGGTATGAGGTTCTTTTCCTGGAATGTTGTATTTGGTTTACGCCAAACATGTCCTCTGTTCTGGTGTCCAAATAATTCAAATTTGGACTCATCTGTCCAAAGAACATTATTCCAGAAGTCCTGGTCTTTGTCTACATTCTCTCTGGCAAACTTTAGTCTGGCCTTGATGTGTCTCACAGAGAGCAAAGGATTCCTCCTTGCACACCTCCCATGCAAGTTAAACTTGTGCAGTCTCTTTCTGATAGTAGAGGCATGCAGTTTCACATTAACAGTACACAGAGCCTGCTATAGGTCCCGTGATGACATATTAGGGTGTTTGGAGACCTCTTTTAGCATCTTGCGGTCTGCTCTCGGGGTGAACTTGCTTGGACGACCAGACCTGGGCATGTTGGCAGTTGTTTTGAAAACCCTCCACGTGTTGACTATTTTCCGAACAGTGGAATGGCTGATTTCAAAATCTTTTGGGATCTTTTTAAATCCCTCATACAATTTTGCTACAATTTTCTTTCTGAAGGCCTCAGACAGCTCTTTTGCTCTCACCATGGTGCTCACTCTCACTTCAACAGTCAGGAGCATACCTAACTAAATGTCTGAGGTTTAAATAGGGCAAGCCTCATTCGAAATGCTGAGTAACGATCTTTTAATCATGTGCACCTGGTGTGATACACCCGTGTTGTGAGTTGAGCCATTTTAAGTGGGAATAAATGTGGGGGGTGTCCTAACTTTTTCCTCAGTTAGAATATGCATTTTCGTAGAATTTCATTTACTGAATATCTTGAAAAATCTTTTCTTCAGTTTTAATTGTTTAGTTATATTCCTATAATCTTTCAGTATTGTTAAAATTGAGATTAAATATCTATATATCCAAAAATATTACAAAAATACACAGGCTTTTATAGGGTGTTCTAACTTTTTCACATGACTGTAGAAGTATATTTAGATGTTTAAACAACATGCACACTATATACCAGTCTTTTTTTCATAAGTGTATTCAGATGGTTGAACAACATTCACACCATAAACCAGTCTTCTTTTCGGAAGTGTGTTTAGATAGTTGAATATTGGGAGCTGACTACTGAAGAGGACAATAAATTGTACACGTTTCTACACTTGAAAACCATTTAAAAATAACATAAAGTGAAAAATCTAATTCCTTTTCAATCTTTCCACCAGGGTGGTTCATTTTTTTTTTTGCGAATAAACTCGTAGTAAAATAACGACACTGGTAGTGTTCGTTATAGATCTCGCACCATCTCATCCTGCATCACGAGACTATAAAATCAAGGCTTTATCAACGAAACTATTTCAAAAACCAATATCCACAAGACAAACGAAACACCAGGTTCGTTTTTCTGACTAAATATATTTAACGTACTGAATTTTTTACCAATAAACCGTTTACCGAAAGACAAAGAAAAATTACGGTCTTTGTTCTTAAATTGTAAGAATTTTCAAGAAGCGATTTCAAATTTGATGGAAAAAAAAGAAACACTGAAGAAACGGCAAGCACCATTTAAAAGGAAAAACATGACTGCATTAAGTTTAACCATTTAAAATACAATCCACGAACCTTTAAGAGTAATCGCACTTTATATGTTAATAGTTAACCGTTACAAATAGTGTGTTACCTCTAATATTTCTCTTTTATAAACTCGATTTTGAACTTCTGCTCGGTAATAAATTTCCCTTTGTTCGTCAATAACGAAACGTCTAGTGTTACTTTCCACTGTGACACCAGAGGACGCCACTATAGCATCGCCTTTTGGATTCCTGGCGATATTGTGAACCTGTTTTAGATTTAAAAAATAAATATATATTAATAATAACTAAATAGAAGTATTTATATTTGACGTACTAAAACCTTTTAAACGTTACTGATTAAGACTAAAGTTTGCACCTGCTTTATATGTAGGAAAACAATTTGATAAGAAGACAAAAACGACGGTAAGAACAATGTATTTTAAAAACGAATGTTTCAAGCTTTTCGTGATTTTTCTTTAGCAGTTAACTATAGAAATACAACAATAACTAAAAGTGACAAAATCAAAAAGCATAGAACGCTTACAAAAGCATGATTAATAGTATCTTAAATGAAGCGACCTATATTGTTACTTATGAAACACAAAATCAAAGATTTTTAAAGATCTGTCTGAGCGGCTACTCACACTAGACTAGGCCTGGCACAGCCAGATGGGTTAAAGCGTTCGACTCGTAATCCGAGGGTCGCGGGTTCTCGAATCCCCGTCGCACCAAACATGCTCGCCCTTTCAGCCGTGGGGGGCTTTATAATGTGATGATCAATTCCACCATTCGTTGGTAAAAGTGTAGCCCAAGAGTTGGCGGTGGGTGGTGATGACTAGCTGCCTTCCCTCTATTTTCACACTGCTAAAGTAGAGACGGTTAGCGTAGATAGCCCTCGTGTAGCTTCGCGCGAAATTAAAAAAAAAACAACAAAAAACACTGGACTAGGTGTTGTACATACCGCAGGAAATCGAGCCCCTAATTTTAACGTTGTAAGTCAGAAGACATAGCGCTGTTCCATTGGAGGGCTATAGTTAATTACTTCTTTGTTTATTTCCATTTGTGAGGATTTGTAGCTAACTTTGTTTCAGGGCAAAGCCTCATCGGGCTATCTGTTGTATACAATGCGTGGAATCGAACCCCGAAATTTAGCGTTGTGATTCGTTAGACTTACCGCTGTTCCACCGGAAGACTTATAGTTAATAACTTAAGTTGTGTCATGTACATCATAAAACTTTGACACATAAAATGTAACATATATCCACAGGTGTTGTCTTTACTCATTATATATATATGTATATATACAGCTATCAATTACGCTTTTGGAATTCCAAACACAGCAAAAACAGTACGTTTCAGAGCTTTTAAATAGTTCATTGTGTATTTATAAGTTTAACTGGAAATAAACAGGAACAAACATTTCGGATAAAGCATAGTTTATGTCATTATTATACATTTTTAACTGATATTCTTAGTTAGTAGCGAAGTCTCATTGGTAGGTAAGTTAGCACGTAACTCTCTGAGTTAGGTACAGAGCAACGTGGTCTTCAAACTCGGCAAATGTAAGTCGAAAGAGATCCTTTGTTTCAAGCTAGTGTTATGATTGTAACCTGAAGATAAAGCCTGTTATGAACTCGGAAACACTGCAGTGCACGTGTATAATTTTTAGCTCTATAAAAATCGATAAAATCATGATTTACGCAAAATAAAAATAAAATTATAGACTTTTGAACAGCACAGACGCAACAATGTTATTTCAAGTAAAAAAAAAATGTTGCTAGTTTAAGCTGTGCAGAGACATTTAAAGCTTTAGTTATTCTGTTAGATTGTTCTGCTGCCTTTATTGGTTTCACAACCTATTCATTGGATTAAAACTCTTAAGGAAAGTTTAAGCGATTGCCTTCCAAACAGAACAGTTAAAATTGAATAAATTACATTCGGAATGAAAATAAACGCTAACAAATTATGCTCTGATAAAAAAAAATCAAATTGAGGAATTATCAGCGCCACTGTTCTCCAAATATAAAATAAAATATTGTCCAGGAAATTCACAAGACTTGAATTGCAAAAACATATTTACTAATGAAATGATACTTGAGTTATGCGACACCTATGATGTTATGAAAAGACTAGATTGTAGTTCACACATTAATCTCTTCAAAAATAGTTAAATATAAATAAGTTGAGTCTCATAATTAAATTACTTCAAAATGTCTTCACGTTTGCCATTTTAAAAAAAAAACATTTAAATACAGTCAACGCTAATAAAATCTATAACTTTTAAACACGTGGTTGGTCAGAGCATTTTGTTTTGACACATAGTAGGGTTAGTGAACGGAGGTACGAGTATGTTCCGAATTTGGTTTAACCGAGAATAATAGACTGAGACAAGTCAATCCTTTGAAATACACATTGTATTTCTTAATATAAATTAAAAAAGCTTAAACTATTAGGCCACACGTGGCCAGGTGGTTAAAGCACTCGATTCGTAATCTGACGGTCGCAGGTTCGAATCCCGTTACACCAAACATGCTCGCCCTTTTAGCAGTGGGGGCGTTATAATGTGCTTGTCAATCTCACTATTCATTGGTAAAAGAGTAGCCCAAGAGTTGGCGGTGGGTGGTAATGAGTAGCTGCCTTCCCTCGGAGGGCTGTCGAAGATAGTCCTTGCGTAGCTTTGAACGAAATTCAAAACAAACAAAACTATTAAATCTCTCTGACTGTACTGGTATCGAAACCAAGCTATTGCGATTAGAAGCTTTGATTTCTAAGCCTAGTTTCACACGAGTTTAAAAATTATTATCAAAGTGTTATTTGGCCAACAGTAAACTTGGTCATAAATAATATATAAACGACGTTGCTGTGAGATTAGCTCAATTACGTAATGCTTCAATAAAGTGGTTACTCATTCTTTATTTGGTGGTGTCTAACAAACAGATGATAATCACTGTGGTGACAAAAATAACGCGTTTTTTGGTATCGTACGTTAACCAATAAATAGAGAAAATAAAGATGCCTAAAACAAACATAAATATTTTATAATTATTGAATTAATACGCGTTTTGTTTTTAAATAAGAGTCGTATTTTTTGAGGGGCGACTTTTCTTTCGCCCCTTCAGATAATAGTTTAAGTCCATAGCTTTATCTGAGTTTTGGCAAAACACAATTTCAATTCGTAATTATTTTTAACCATTAGAATCACGAAGTCTATTGAAATATAAATGTGACTGCACCGTGCTTACCGAAGGGGACCGTTTTACAAACACGGTGGATAGTTTAGAATTGAACATTATTAGCTCAGACAAACTAATTAAAGGTAACATTAATATACTGATCTTTTAAGTACGGTTGCTCTATATAAACTCACCTTGGGTAAGAACAACAACATTAATGTGGCCGTGGTAGACAAAAATATCATACTCGTCACAAGAATGTACGTTAAGGTGTAATGTTCTGTGGATATAATATTTGCCAAGGCCACCACGAGTATGCTAGTTATCACGACGTTATAAACACTCAATCCAATGTACTGAGAATCGTTGAGAGCTGGAATCTGCACGTCCCGTGTCTCCCAGGCCATGTAGCAACCGACAGCTAACATCAATCCCTTGTAAATATAAAGCACACCAAGCCATTTTGTCATGTGCACCGAATGACACGTTTCACGCTGTGGAATAACTTCAACATTCCTTTCCACCAAACTGAACTATAAAAAAACACAGGCAAAAAACAAAATAAATAAATAAACAAAACAGAGCACGTTATACAGCGAAGCCATCCACTCAGGGGAGAGGTCTATGTTTCCTTCCAATGTCCTTCTTCAAAGTGAGCAATCATTTCAAGCGTTTTGATTAGTTGGCAAGTCGATGTGATTTTTTTCTAGTTTTATTTAAGTTTTTTATATCATTTAACATTCGTTTATAATAACTCAATTAGCAATTCACAGCAAGCACACTAGAACATGTTTTCCAATTATATCGAACTTTTTCATTCTGTTTGGATCGACGGCTAAAATAAGTTATCAATATATTTAAGCTACTGAACAGAAATTGTAAGATTAAGTTTGGTATGTTTTTAGTCAACTTGTATTCACCATGATAAGCCTACATTTATATAGGATTTGAAAATATACATCACTGTTTTAAGATCTCCAAATACTCTTCTGTAAAGAAATAGAGATTCGAAAAAAAAACTATCTCAGAAAAGATCCTGCTAAAATAATTTGTTCCACCTAGCGGATCGACCTGGCACTACTCTAGTTAAATTTCATTGGCGTAACACTACCTGTAAAATACTCAGTTAATTTGGAATTCAAAATTAAAAGTCGATATATATAAGTATCAGTAATTGTTTATGATTTTTTAAATTTTAAAATTTCACGTTACCTCTATTCCTCGAAGTGTATAAAAATATCTTTATTAATCATGAAATATTAATTATTATAATCTACATATTATGTTTTACACGTTCAAGCAAGTAAGACGAATGTTTAGTTTCCTGCTTAAATAAGATAAAAAAGGGCATTGAAGAAAAATATATCTCATTATCTCCCTAATTAAACAAATTTGGTGAGATGAACTAAAGACAGCCGATAATATCTTAAACTAGAGTCTACTGATAAGTATCGTAACTCATACACTTTCATAATATTCACAAATGATGAATTATGTTACAAGACAACTGAGTAGACGATGCTTTAATACATGTATACCTTAGAAACTTGAACGAAATATATAATACGCACTATTTGAAAATGCGTGACAGTTTTCAGTAACACGTCAATTATTTTCATAAATTATTACGCCAGTTGCTGACTGCGTTTTAAAGATTAGTAAACAAATATACGTGAAAACCGAAATATTTAATTTGTAGATTTTGACTGTTTGAAAGTTTTCCACATACTTGAAAGAAAGCGTATTATTAACATTCTTCAAACTTATAAAAAATCGATTTTATCATAGTTTTTTGTTATTTCTACCTTTTTTTTAATAATTTAAAACTTGTAACAGAAGTTGACAAAGGATAAAAATAACGGACTTACCTGAAGTGTCAAATTCTGTAACTGGCGTTCCATTGGATCCACAGTCACCCACAGAGTTACCAGAAATATATCGACTAAAACCAGAACACACACCATTCCAATGAGCTGCTGGTCTTGCAAAAGCTGAACGAATACAGAGTAATATTACACTCGGACAAGTGACAAACCCTAGAGAAACCTATACGGATGAAAACGTTCAAAAATACTACAAAGCTGGGCACATCTAGATGTGAGAACATAATTATTATAAATATGCGTGGATACCATCATAATTTGAAATAAAATAGAAATATCAAGATGTCAATGAGCTACGCCAACTTCGTAAACTTTAATGAAGCCCAGAAAACTCAAAACGATATTTTAAAGAGTAATACCACTTAACAAACTGCGTATAGTTTACTTACACTAGATAAATTAAGGTCGTTATTTTAAGCCCTAAGAAGACCTAAAGAACTGTAGGTAGTTGTATTATGAGTAAATCAAGAACAATATATTTACAGCTGTACACTCAACTAAAAAACTGCATATAGTTTTATCAAACTAGAACTGTACTCCCAACTAAAGAACTATGTATAGTGTTATTAAACTAGATAGATCAATAAAGATATTATCAACTGTACTCCCAACTAAAGAACTATGTATAGTGTTATTAAACTAGGTAAATCAAGAAAGATATTATCAACTGTACTCCCAACTAAAGAACTATGTATAGTGTTATTAAACTAGGTAGATCAAGAAAGATATTATCAACTGTACTCCCAACTAAAGAACTATGTATAGTGTTATTAAACTAGGTATATCAAAAAAGATATTATCAACTGTACTCCCAACTAAAGAACTATGTATAGTGTTATTAAACTAGGTAGATCAAGAAAGATATTATCAACTGTACTCCCAACTAAAGAACTATGTATAGTGTTATTAAACTAGGTAAATCAAGAAAGATATTATCAACTGTACTCCCAACTAAAGAACTATGTATAGTGTTATTAAACTAGGTAAATCAAGAAAGATATTATCAACTGTACTCCCAACAGATTGTGTTGTAGTACATGTTTGTTCTTAGAGACATTTTTAAAAATGGCAGAAAAATGTCATTAAAAGATGTATTTCAGTTTCCAAATGCGTGAGAAACCAACCAAACAAATGCACTTACATTTTTACTGAAAACTGGGTCATAATACAATTTTAATAACAGGTATAATGTGGGTCATGATATAGCCTTAATGACGAGTTTAATTTAAAGCTACTATTAAGTTCTACACGATGGGTCGGTATTTTTTCGTAAAGCTAGATAACCCAGATATTTAAAATAGTTTTTTTTCTGAAAAAACACTAACCAAAATCTGATTTTAATAGATACGGCATAAAAACTAACGCAACTTTAAAAAGATAATCTATCAAGTTTTTCTTAAGTCGTTATTTCGTTATTAGATAAGTTGTTTTCAGTATTAATTAATTGGTCTCAAATTTTAAATTAAAATGGTACTCTATAAATCTCACTTTAACATGTACCTAATATCAGTATCTTGCAAAAACGACAATAAAACTTAATCTTTTCAGATTGTTAAAGAAGAGTTTAACATGCAGGGTGACCCAAAAGATAGTTGTCCTGTAGTAACATGTTTCCTGTGAAGATCACATTAGATCTATAGTACCAAAACATTATGGTAGTCTGGTATCTTGTCCACCTCATCCATGTGTTCTTCACTTATACACTCTTGCTTTAATCTGATTAAAATAATAAAAAAAGAATTATCACTGTTTTCTGTGGTAGTTAACTTTGGAGTAAAATGAGAAATAAAAGCTAGAAGGAGAGCAGGCTTGACTTAGTGCAGTTGCTTACTGTGTGGATATTATGTGTGGTAAGCCATTATATCCACAAAAAGAACTAGTTATGAACATTTGAAAAAAATCAGTATCTCTATTCCAAATGTTTACATTTCACTGAAGTTTGTTTGTATGTTTTGAATTTCGCGCAACGCTACATGAGGGCTATCTGCGCTAGCCGTCCCTAATTTAGCAGTGTAAGACTAGAGGGAAGGCAGCTAGTCATCACCACCCACCGCCAACTCTTGCGTTACTCTTCTAACCAACGTATAGTAGGACTGTCCGTGACGTTATAACGCCCCCACGGCTGAAAGGGCGAGCATGTTTGGCGTGACGGTTATTCGAACCTACGACCCTCAGATTACGAGGCGAGTGCCCTAACCACCTGGTCATGCCAAGCCCTTCACTGGAGGATAATGATGAATAGTTTACACGATTAATTTTGTGAATAATGTATTTTGCCATTTTTCCATCACTCGTTTTGACATAATCGCTTTATTAAGTGTGGTAACGTTACCCACAATTCCATTGCTTTACATTTACTAGTGTCTATAGACTTTAGGGTTATTACCATCTTATATATAGCAGAATCACCAAAAAGACTACAGCACAATGTAGTTAACAGTTGCAAGAAATGATCACCATGTCTTGAACAGTTTTTTGAAGATTACTTCTGTCTGGTTTTGGAGTCGACGTTTCGGACTCTGAAGAACAAAACACGCAGAAGGCATGATCAGCCCATAGAAAACCATTAACCATGTTGACGAACCACCTAACACGTTTTGTTTTAAATAATGACAGTCACGTGTTTGACAGTAAAAAAAACTCCCATTTTATCACCTATCATATGTTTTCCAACTGCTTTCCTGATATCTTGGTTACATGTGTAAACAGAAAGGAAGATATGCATTGCCAAAAATGACATGTTGCGTCTACGATAAACAGAATTTAATGACCCTAGAACTACCACCATACTTCATAGAGTTAACAAGTTGTTAAAGTATAATTTTAAAACTATTTTGCACATCAAACTCTTGGAGAATCCATTATTTTATTAGTTACAGAGTTCCCACATAACAAAATGAAACATTTAACCAACTAAACAATCGACGTTGCATCTAATCCCACTAATTACTGCTGGGACTTTTCACGTAACATACAGAGAGAATTAGTGTTTTTTTATTCGGTCATTTATTTCCACTAAGCGTACGAATAGGCAAAAGCATACAATTTACTCAGTGTGATACTGTACGTGTGGACCTCACGGCAGTGAAGAGTACAATAAAACAAAATCAACAGTATGAAAGCTGAGTAGTTTAGTCAAACTGATTAGGCTTAGTTAAAAATATTATTTTACCAACAAAAGAAATTAAGGTCCATGGTGATGAAATTCTTTAGTTGGAAAGTTTTTTTTTCACTGTTGCGTTTGAAACTTCAACTATTTTAAAAACATGTTCAAAAAGAAAATAATTTAAGATGAATCTCTGTTTACAGTGAAGGAAATTTTTCCTTAAACCAGTTGTCTCTTGATGGTTCTTCCAAAAGCACAGCATTTGTCCTAGAAATCGATTGTCACGAGTTTCAATATCTGATCTTCTCTCATTGTTACCGAACAAGAAATGAGGCGTTACTAAACTGAGAACACAGAAAAACATAAAACTAATCGCAAACTCAGATGCTTTTTAAAAAGTTTTATGAAGCTAAAACTCCTTTTCTTTCAAACTGAGAAAGTTGAGGAAGATGTTCTGTTTGTCTGGAAAGCTGTGATGTTTCTCGTTTGTGAATGATGCAGGTTAATTTAGAAGTGTGTGTAAATCAGTGATACAAGAACTAATGACAAGTTAGTAATTTTAAAGGCCGTCAGTGTAACTTTCATAACACTCACTTTATCTTTTTCTGTCTGACCTGAATGCAAACATATTGAGCATAAAAAAGTAAGTTATTTTACAGTGAAAACACTTCATTTGACATTACCTGGGGCGAGCATTTAATTATAGGTAAAATCTACTTAATGTTAAAAATGTATATCTAAATACAACTAGGATCGGCATAACCTGAGGGTCGCGGGTTCAAATCCCCGTCGCACCAAATATGCTCGCCCTTTCAGCCGGGGGCGTTATAATGTGACGGTCAATCCCACTATACGTTGATAAAAGAGTAACCCAAGAGTTGTCGGTGGGTGGTGATGACTAGCTGTCTTCCCTCTAGTATTACACTGCTACATTAGAGATGGCTAGTGGTAGTAGCCCGGGTGTAGCTTTTCTCGAAATTCAAAAAAACAAATAAACCAAATGTAAACAATCATTTATTTAAATATATAAAAAGTTCAAGTTTCTCATTTGAATTTTCGAGATTAGTTACAAAGGAATAAATGAGAAAACAATATATCACTACTAAATATATTGTAAATCAAACTCTAACGAATAGTTTAGCTTTATAGACCACAATTTCACGACGTCTAATTGAGATTGAAGTCGTGAATGAAGTTTATTTGTATTTACAGTACAAACGGTTTATGATATACTTAAAAGTCGTGTTTTACAAACGTATCTAAAGAAAACAACAAATGATCAACTATTCGAATCTTGGGTCTTGTAAAATATTTAAAAACGTAAACACAACTGAAAGTTATTCTTACCTTGCTCTTTACTAACCCTGTATTAGCCCGCATAAATATTTGATGTACACGATGGGTCTTAATGAACATGGCGCCAAAAGCGAGGGAAAACCCCCCAGACAGAAGAAACGCTCGAGCCTAAGATATACATAAAAACACGTGAAAGACAAACTGTAATAATGCTCTGCGCCCGAAAAAAAACAAACAACAACAAAAACGAAAGCCTCTTCAGTATTGTATAAAACTGAGGGGAAAAATTGTGATCAAATATAACTTATAATGTTAAGATCTCTGGCCACGTGTCTAATTTGTAAATTTGCACCCCGCTAGTACAGCGGTATGTCTCCGGATTTACAACGCTAAAATCAAGGGTTCGATTCCCCTGAGGGCTCAGTAGATAGACCGATGTGACTTTGCTACAAGAAAGACACAAACTGGTTTGTAAATTAACTGGTAACTGTGTTCGACAGAGTAAACGGTAGCCATTCCTACTGGTTATATAAATGACTATATTATTGACGTTCGAAGCTTTATAATTACATATCACCAGGTATAAGTGACGTAATTTGTTAATTTTCTTTTTCCGATGGCTTATTTTAATTAATGCGTACTTCTCAATGTGTTGCCATGTCAGTGATAGGATTGCGCACTTTCAATCCAAAAACCCAGGGTTCGATTCTATGTGCTACATAGATTGTTGATAGTTATATTCCACGTATCAAATGTCCGTTAATTTTTCCTGAGCGATTACCATTTTGACGCCGTTTGTTAACGGAACCTAAGTCTTGGCTCAGTTCAAAGGTTGTTATCTATATGCCATCTGTGATGTGCCAACCATGAGTATCGAAACCGGGTGTTTAGTGTTATAAGCCTTAAGAAGTGCCGCTAGGGAGCTCAACACTTGCAAGATGAAGTAAAACGCGAAGTTTTTTGGCTAATGTGTACTTCACCACAAGTCTATGTTTTATCGTTTTAAATTCATTATATTTTAAAATGTGTACAGTTTTTCCTAGGGAATTTGTATAACACATAAAATCAAGATTTTCTTTTTAAAAGTTTCTGAAACATCGTATTCAAAAGAGCAGGCACATTCAAACAAACACTTTAATAGTAAGTTTAGATTTCTTCGTTAATTTTAAATTATAAATTACATTACTGTTACCTCATTTCAAAATTGCGAAAAGTGATTAAACCATCGTACATTTAAAAGATTAATTTTATAAACTCGATAAAATGTGCAGAAGACCGAATTCTACTTGGAGTGTTTTATTGCAGATAGCAACGAACGAAAAGAAAGCAAATTAGTCCTAAACAGTTTACACAGCGACGATACAAAACATGATTATTTGACAACGATACCGGAAGATCTGTTTTAAAAATTAAAACAAAAGCGTCTTCAAAATCGAAAAACTGTGGATCTATTGTTAAAAAAGGTACAGAAAAGTACAATTTGACGATTTCTTTTTAAAGTGAAAAATAAACTTTTCTTAACTCTATAAGTTCATGAAATTTCATTGATTAATCATGAGCTCTTTGAAAAAACAGGTAATTTGATGATATATCGCAAAAGGAAAACATAATCGCGTATTAAACGTAGAATGTTATGATTCATTGCTAATGAGGAAACACATGAGTCTATTAAACATGGAATGTTATGATTCATTGCTAATGAGGAAACATAAGTCTACTAAATGTGGAACGTTATGATTTATAGCTAATGAGAAAACACAAGAGACTACTAAACGTGGAATGTTATGATTCATTGCTTATGAGGAAACATAAGTCTACTAAACGTGGAACATCATGATTCATTGCTAATGAGGAAATATAAGTCTACTAAACGTGGAATGTTATGAATTTATTGCTCATGAAAAAACACAAACGGCTACAAAAGGAAGTACTTGAAAACGTGACGCAAATATGAAGTTAAATTGGAAACCAAAACATGGAACATGTTGCATAATTAGCAAGAGTTGTTTTAATTCTAATTTAGTAGTTACTTCATGTTGCACAATTAGCAAGAGTTGTTTTTAATTCTAATTTAGTATTTACTTCATGTTGCACTATTAGCAAGAGTTGTTTTTAATTCCAATTTAGTATTTACTACATGTTGCACTATTAGCAAGAGTTGTTTTAATTCTAATTTAGTATTTATTTCATGTTGCATTATTAACAAGAGTTGTTTTTAATTCCAATTTAGTATTTACTTCATGTTGCACTATTAACAAGAGTTGTTTTTAATTCCAATTTAGTATTTACTTCATGTTGCACTATTAGCAAGAGTTGTTTTAATTCCAATTCAGTATTTACTTCATGTTGCACTATTAGCAAGAGTTGTTTTAATTCCAATTCAGTATTTACTTCATGTTGCACTATTAGCAAGAGTTGTTTTAATTCCAATTCAGTATTTACTTCATGTTGCACTATTAGCAAGAGTTGTTTTTAATTCCAATTTAGTATTTACTTCATGTTGCACTACTAACAAGAGTTGTTTTAATTCTAATTTAGTATTTACTTCATGTTGCACTACTAACAAGAGTTGTTTTTAATTCCAATTTAGTATTTACTTCATGTTGCACTACTAACAAAAGTTGTTTTTAATTCCAATTTAGTACTTACTTCATGTTGCACTACTAACAAGAGTTGTTTTTAATTCTAATTTAATACTTACTTCATATTGCACTATTAGCAAGAGTTGTTTTTAATTCCAATTTAGTATTTACTTCATGTTGCACTACTAACAAGAGTTGTTTTTAATTCTAATTTAGTATTTACTTCATGTTGCACTATTAACAAGAGTTGTTTTTAATTCCAATTTAGTATTTACTTCATGTTGCACTATTAGCAAGAGTTGTTTTTAATTCCAATTCAGTATTTACTTCATGTTGCACTATTAGCAAGAGTTGTTTTAATTCCAATTCAGTATTTACTTCATGTTGCACTATTAGCAAGAGTTGTTTTTAATTCTAATTTAGTATTTACTTCATGTTGCACTACTAACAAAAGTTGTTTTTAATTCCAATTTAGTACTTACTTCATGTTGCACTACTAACAAGAGTTGTTTTTAATTCTAATTTAATACTTACTTCATGTTGCACTATTAGCAAGAGTTGTTTTTAATTCCAATTTAGTATTTACTTCATGTTGCACTACTAACAAGAGTTGTTTTAATTCTAATTTAGTATTTACTTCATGTTGCACTACTAACAAGAGTTGTTTTTAATTCCAATTTAGTATTTACTTCATGTTGCACTACTAACAAAAGTTGTTTTTAATTCCAATTTAGTACTTACTTCATGTTGCACTACTAACAAGAGTTGTTTTTAATTCTAATTTAATACTTACTTCATATTGCACTATTAGCAAGAGTTGTTTTTAATTCTAATTTAGTATTTACTTCATGTTGCACTATTAACAAGAGTTGTTTTTAATTCCAATTTAGTATTTACTTCATGTTGCACTATTAGCAAGAGTTGTTTTTAATTCCAATTTAGTGCTTATTTTATGTTGCACTATTAGCAAGAGTTGTTTTAATTTCAATTTAATACTTACTTCATATTGCACTATTAGCAAGAGTTGTTTTTAATTCTAATTTAGTATTTACTTCATGTTGCACTACTAACAAGAGTTGTTTTTAATTCCAATTTAGTATTTACTTCATATTGCACTATTAGCAAGAGTTGTTTTAATTTCAATTTAATACTTACTTCATATTGCACTATTAGCAAGAGTTGTTTTTAATTCTAATTTAGTATTTACTTCATGTTGCACTATTAGCAAGAGTTGTTTTTAATTCCAATTTAGTATTTACTTCATGTTGCACTATTAGCAAGAGTTGTTTTTAATTCCAATTTAGTATTTACTTCATGTTGCACTATTAGCAAGAGTTGTTTTAATTCTAATTTAGTATTTATTTCATGTTGCATTATTAACAAGAGTTGTTTTTAATTCCAATTTAGTATTTACTTCATGTTGCACTATTAGCAAGAGTAGTTTTTAATTCCAATTTAGTATTTACTTCATGTTGCACTATTAGCAAGAGTTGTTTTAATTCCAATTCAGTATTTACTTCATGTTGCACTATTAGCAAGAGTTGTTTTAATTCCAATTCAGTATTTACTTCATGTTGCACTATTAGCAAGAGTTGTTTTAATTCCAATTCAGTATTTACTTCATGTTGCACTATTAGCAAGAGTTGTTTTTAATTCCAATTTAGTATTTACTTCATGTTGCACTACTAACAAGAGTTGTTTTTAATTCTAATTTAGTATTTACTTCATGTTGCACTATTAACAAGAGTTGTTTTTAATTCCAATTTAGTATTTACTTCATGTTGCACTATTAGCAAGAGTTGTTTTTAATTCCAATTCAGTATTTACTTCATGTTGCACTATTAGCAAGAGTTGTTTTAATTCCAATTCAGTATTTACTTCATGTTGCACTATTAGCAAGAGTTGTTTTTAATTCTAATTTAGTATTTACTTCATGTTGCACTACTAACAAGAGTTGTTTTTAATTCCAATTTAGTATTTACTTCATATTGCACTATTAGCAAGAGTTGTTTTAATTTCAATTCAGTATTTACTTCATGTTGCACTATTAGCAAGAGTTGTTTTAATTCCAATTCAGTATTTACTTCATGTTGCACTATTAGCAAGAGTTGTTTTAATTCCAATTCAGTATTTACTTCATGTTGCACTATTAGCAAGAGTTGTTTTTAATTCCAATTTAGTATTTACTTCATGTTGCACTATTAGCAAGAGTTGTTTTAATTCCAATTCAGTATTTACTTCATGTTGCACTATTAGCAAGAGTTGTTTTAATTCTAATTTAGTATTTACTTCATGTTGCACTATTAGCAAGAGTTGTTTTAATTCCAATTCAGTATTTACTTTATGTTGCACTATTAGAAAGAGGTGTGTCGAGAAATTTTTATTAAGTTTTTCAAATTAAATATTTGTACTTCATTGTGCATTGAACGGCTATGTCAGAGAATCCTAGGTTACCGCTAGAGTTGTTTTTAATTTTGAATTACTGACCAATGGAAGCCAGTCAGTCACGAACATCTGCTTACTTTCCCTTTACTGAATAAGGAATTCAGAGTCACATTTACGGCTGAAAGCTTGAATCGTTCTCGGCGGTATCAAGCTTTAAATCTCAGGCTTTGTGATTCACATTCAGATATACTGACCACGCACAGTCCACTTCAAATTAGGACAACACAGCACAATGAGGTCTACAGTGTTTCCCAGTTTAAAGAGATAAAAAATCCAAAGTGAAAATATTGAAATCACTGTACATGTTTTCATTCACATCTGTCCCCTGCTGGGACAAATTCAAAGCTCCGTCGTACGACATATTCTATGATTAATATCCGTCTTTAAAAAAGTTGTACACTGTATCTATGTTCATTTGTAGTTTGGTTTTTGCACTAGAACACATTAGTACCAAAACACGAAGATCAATTTGCTTTTCGTTAGTTTAATGATTTACAGCGTTAAGAAAAAGCTACCTTCTCAGTAGCTCAACGGACTTAGAACGTTAAAATCGGATTTCGATACCAGTGTGGAGCACAACACTGATAGTCCACCGTATAGTTTAGGCTTAGCTTCCAAATAAAATATATTAAGAAAAAAACATTGTATTTTTATATAAAGTATCAGAAAGAAAAAGTACATGTACACTCGACAAATGGGATTAAAAACTTTCTGTTCATATTTTAATTAATTAAATACTTAGAGGTTACCATGAGACTATTTATCACTTACTTTTTGTTATAAACAAAGATATTGACGTTCAGTGATATCTGCCAAAATTATTTAAATTATCATATTCTCGTCTTCGTGTACACTTAGCTGCCCATTTATAACGCGCAACTATCTGTTTATAATAATAAGGCTTACCGAACATATATAAGAGAAATGACTTTCAGTTGTCAAAGTGCCGTAATCAAGGCCAAGTAGAATTATTGCCACGTAGACTAGAAGACAACCAATGACCGCCATGTTGTTTAACTTTGGACTAGACAGCTTAATGTACCTAAAAGAGTTAGGCTATTATCAAACGAGAAAAAGACACACAAAAAAAAACTACAAACAAACAACTGAACAAATAGTAAGGATATAACACAGAGCACAATATGTATCAACAAGATTTTGAAGCGTTCAGTAGAATATTGTTCTAGAATTAATGTGATAATGAAACTAAATGAAAAAAGTTTTGTTTGCAATTTATTGGTTGATTTATTCGACACTTCAGATGATCGTATATCAAAACACACTTTGAAGTGAAGGACATCAAAGAATCAAACACTCCATCTTCCCGCCTAAACACAACAGCAACAAAAACATTTGCAATTACGTAATTGTTAACCTGTTAATATTCAGGGTTAAAACGAAAGAAACGGAATGACTTACTTCAGGTGACGAAAGTAAAGGTTGAACATGAGGAACAATATGGCGAGGGTCATACCAATCACTGCCAGTGTTGTCATGACGACAAATGCACCTCTGTGTATAGTGGCTATACGACGAATAAGAGTGCGGTGGGCAACGGGTATATCACCAGCTGTAGGGTAATAATATTTAAGAGATTTAAATGTTTAAAATAAAAGGGTACACGTACATGCCCGCCATTTCATTTTTAGTTTTTTTTTAAAATAAAATAAAATTTGATCCAAAGAATAGTTTTGTCTAAAATAATTGATATTTAAATCGCAATTGCTTAACCTTTTAAATATTTCAAATATTGTTGGTTTTTGTTTCGTTTGTTTTATGAATTTCGCGCAAAGCTACGCGAGAGCTATCTGCGCTAGCCGTACCTAATTGAGCAGTGTAAGAATAGAGGGAAGGCATCTAGTCATCACCATCCACTGCCAACTCTTAGGCTACTCTTTTACCAAAGAATAGTAGAATTGGTTGTCGCATTATAACGCCCCCACGGCTGAAAGGGCGGGCATGTTTGGTGCGACGGGGATTCGAACCCGCGGCCCTCAAATTACGAGTCGAACGCCTTATACCACCTGGCCATGCCGGGCCTTCTATTTAAATAGGAAAGAAATAAAGTTGATGAGTTACAATGTCATTAAGTGTACGAAGTAATTTCTGGAAGTTAACATCGTTGAATCAGATACCGTTAAGAACGCGATTTTAACATAATTAATACTTTCGCTTGCTGTGTACCACTTGCTTCCATTTTCTTTGTATTTTAGTCTTTTTGAAACAGTCACTGTATTAACCCTAATTCGCGCTTTCCAGGTATCCATCATATGGGCTTTTAATTTATAGGAACTTTCTTTTCCGACTTCAAAATGTTCTTCACATAAATTCAATATTTGGGTTAAAAATATTTCATTCAGATTTCCAATTACATATAAGTAATTCGCCGGTTGTTGTATTTAATTATATGTTTTACGATTTTGGAAGGAATTATTTTTAATCATTAAAATTGTAAGTTTTATAAATTTTCTTTTTAGCTAAAACGACCGATGTTTCTTTCAACCATTTCATTGAAACACTTTCCCTTTGTTGATTGATTTCCAGTTATCGAGTCTGTTCAAACCATGAGACAATTAACTCTTTTTACATAATTTCGAAAACTCAGACACCATCAACATTTCAAGACTCGTGATAATTTAAAGAGTTCAATACGTTTCTGTTATTTAAAGCAATAGTTTCCTTGTTTATTCTTTCAACGTGTAGAATTTTCGATTCCACCAAAGGTTTCTATGAAAAACAAAAGAAAGCAAACGCGTAAGTTAAAAACAATCTTCCGTTATGTCTGTTAAACTTCCTGAGTTAGGCACGGTTTACATAAGGTGGCTACTTCTTTGTACTGTTTCTTTTATTATCGTTGTTCACGACAAGTCAAGGGCTTTGTTTTTTTTAAAAAAAGAACATGTTAAGGTAGTTGTTAAACGTTTCGAAAAATAACATTAAGAATTATTTAAACCATAATTATGCGTTCAGTACTTGCTTCACGTTAAAATATAACATTTTCTAGCTAATTATTCCTTTGCATACATTTTTCTTCGCTGTTAATGGTAGAGGTTTGTGTTCATTCTCTCATGGTAAAACTGTGTTTCAAGCTCTCTGGCATTTTGACTAGATTGGAGCATTCGGGCTTTCTTCATCCGGAGTTGTGTACGTTGTGACATAAAACATGTTTGTTTACTAAATTGAGAGTACTAGATCTACTTGGGAAACGGAAAAGCTACATCGAATATTTTGCTAAAGAAATAAGTGTGTGTGTGTGTGTGTGAAAAGTCCACTCAAAGCCGTCTTTTGTGTATTTGGATAACATTCCCTATTACGAAGAGGTAAAACATCCTCTGAATGACATTAACTATCACCTAGAAACATATAGACCAACTACTGCATGACATTCACTATTACTTAGGGACACATAAACTTCCACTGAATGATATTCACTATCACCTAGAGAAGTATAACCTTCCACTGAATGACATTCACTATTACTTAGGGACACACAAACTTCCACTGGATGATATTCACTATCACCTAGGGAAGTATAACCTTCCACTGAATGACATTCACTATTACTTAGGGACACACAAACTTCCACTGGATGATATTCACTATCACTAGAGGTATAACCTTCCACTGAATGACATCACACTATTACTTCCACTGGATGATATTCACTATCACCTGGGGAAGTATTACCATCCACTAGATGATATTCACTATTACTTAGGGACACACAAACTTCCACTAGATGATATTCACTATTACTTAGGGACACATAAATCTCTACTGAATAATATCGTCTATCATCGACTTGTTTGGAACAATGGAGACTGTTTTAGTCAGAAATTCAGTTCTCACTTCAGCATGGTAAAGTAGTTATCCTTCGTAGACAAGAAAATGGGGAGTCAGCTATAAGAAAGTCAGCAATGTGGAACCTTCTACAAAATCCTTAAACATGTTTTTTATCATACACGAAATCAAATCTAGCTCGAACATTACAAGCTGCGACGAAAATAATAAAACTAATAAACAAAAGAACAAAACACGCCATTAAGCCACGAGTTGAAGCCTGTTTTTGAAATAGTAAGCCATTTTCCTGAACCAAATACGTAGCCAAGTGAGATGAAAGTGGTTCTGTGGTTAGCGGGTCCATACTGAATCCGACTGTTCACCTCTTATGTAAGGATACCTACATATGTACATAAGGATACCTCTTATGTAGCTTTGCTTAGAAATTCTACAAATTATTAAATAATTAATTAATGTTCATTTTTCTAAATTTATAATTTTATATTTGTGTGTGTTTGTGTGAAAACACATACGAAAAGCATTCCTTCGACAGAAATTATTTCTCACATGATGTTTGGAGAATATTGTCACAAACGTTGGTCACAAGGTCAAAAGAAAAATTTCAAAAGTTCACGTTGAATTTACAGTAAAACAGTAAAGGTCTCTAGGTTTCAACGATGATTAAAGAAACGACAAGTTCCACTGTGAACAGAAAATGCTGGCTCTCTGGTCTTCTGTTTTCTACTTGTTCTTTGCTAAGGTGGAAGAGGAGGCTTAGTTCTCATGACCAATTCAAGAAGATTTCAAAAGATAGCTCAAAGTTTATTGCCTAATTTTGAAGAGAGATTAGTGGTAATTAAAATTATTTGGTTATTCACAAGAAAAAGGGATGTGTGCAGATTGAAACTCAAACTGTTTCTGCTTTCCATATTTTTGTCAAACGTATGTAAAAAAAATCTTACCGTAAAAAAAAAACATATAAGATGGTGCACAGTAATTAAAACTATGTCTATTGGAAATATACCATATATTCACCTTTCCATACAACTGGAACGCACTCTGAACAGGTAAAAGATAACTTTGTTCGGTTTGGATAAAATAACGCCACCTGACGGGGTTCTCCACCTGGAACAGTGAAATGATATAAAATTATAATTAGGCTGGTATCAAATAAAAGCCCGGCATGGCCAGATGGGTTAAGGCGTTCGACTCGTAACCTGAGGGTCGCAGGTTCGAATCTTCGTCACACCAAACATGTTCGCCCTTTCAGCCGTGGTAGACGTAATAATGTGATGGTCAATCCCACTATTCGTTGGTAAAAGAATAGCCCAAGAATTGGCGGTGGGTTGTGATGATGACTAGTTGCCTTCCCCCTAGCCTTACACTACTAAATTAGGGACGGCTAGCGCAAATAACCCTTGTGTAGCTTTGCGCGAAATTCAAATAATCAAATGAAAAACCTCTTAGAAGCTTTGTACCCTTAAGAAATTTCCATTTCAACATACAGAAGGTTTAAACCTTTTTCGATCTATCTTTGCGAATAATTAAATTTTGTGAAACAGGCATTTCATAAATAAACCCTTCAAACTATCGTGATTATCAAATTATTTTTTTATATATCAAGAAATTTCACGAGTAGTTAAACCTTCAGTTGAGTGTCTTAGTAGGAACTGACGCATCAAATCAAGATATAAACGATATGAAAGAATTTTGAATAACGCAGCACTGCTAGCTTCATCTTCGCTAAAAACAATTTAAAGTAATTTAAAATAAAGAGTATTGTAAAGGTTTTCTGTTGAAAAACAAACAGAAATCAAAAAATTAAAATTATATCATCCGAAAAGAAAATGGCGCAGTCACCAGAGCATAAATCCAACGGGTTCTTTTTCATGTCAGATTATTATAAAATGTGATCAATCAATTCGATAAAAATATAAATTATGAAAATCAAAGTCATTCTATTAATCTGAAAAACTGATTAAAATTAGTGCTCCGTGTCTTATATTTATTAAAAATGTTGGGTCAAAAGTAAGTATATTAACGATCAGGATTAAAATAATTAAAAAAAATAACACATACATTAATGAACTTAGGTCGGTATAACCATGGTTTGTAATAGTAGTGGCGTTACTAGGTAGGCAATACCGGTACTCGAGAAATTTTAATCATGTGACTTAAACAGTTAAACATTCAATTATTCTTTTCAATGTGTTTTTTCCGGGGAAAATTGTTTTTCACATCAAATCAAAATGTCAATTATGTGTAAGCCCGGTATGATGACGACTATAACAAGGAAACAGTTGAAATTTAGGCTTTTTATTGGTTATAAATTTAATGGGGGTCCGCCTCAGAAAAATCTGTTAGCAAAGTGTAAATTAAAGCATGTCAGATGTAGGCGTGGAAAGTAGTTTCTGAATTTTTTCGTTGCTGCTTAGACCCATAAGATTGAAGAATATAAAAATATAGCATCACATTATTGACGATAAAATTATAGAGAATATAATACGTGATTTTTTGTCTACCCCTACAGTTGTTTCCTCCAGAACAAATGTTCAAATCCTCACACTAGGGGAATTTGAGGTTGATTTTAAATATTTCCTTATAAATTGAAAACTTAAAACTTATATAATATTAAAATTTGCTTTATTATCTATGGTATGATGTAAAGATTGCTTGTATATCATGATAAATAAATAGTTTAATTAAATGTTGAATGTAATTCATTGAAACGTTATAAGATGCTCAGTTTGACCTGCCCGCATATTAACGGTTAATCGCGCACGCACCTGCCTAACGTGCAATTAGTCACGTAGACACATTCACGTTCTCTTCTAGAGCGTGGGAGTCACCAGTTTCGCACATTTCATGCTATTGCCGATTTTAAGGATGAGATTCGCTTATTGAGAGAAGTCGGAACTCAAAGCTAATATATTAAACATTTATAATTCTATGAAAAGAAAAGATGAAGTACCAGTCAAAACTCCAGTGATAAAACATGTGATAATAGATATTATTCTCAACATATCATATACAATAAACCAATACCGATTCTAGTTCTGGCATCACATGCAACTTTTAGGTATAAGATCACGAGAAATACATAACTTTAGAAATCAATACATCTCAGAATTAAAATAATTAAAATATAACGTGTACGTTAACTACTAAACTTGTTTCAGTATAATGAACTGACTAAAAATATGTAACGTTACAAATGAATAAATCACAGAAGTAAATCAATCATAAGGTAACATGACGTCATAAGTAAGGGTGTCCTTGCTGTTGATGATAAAGCTGGATATAGTCCTATCCAAAGATGTTTGATTTAATCTAATCTTACAGCTAATCATAGTTTTGTTGTATTCCCTATTTATCTCTTTACATTCGAGTGGGTTTCTGTAGAGTTTTCATTTCAAGAAGGTTTTACTTTGTTTCTTAGTTTTAATGTACAGCTACACAGCAAACCATCTCTGCTCTGTTCTTCACGGGGAACCGAGCACCGGATTTTAGTATTGTAAATCCCTAAATTTACCGTTGACCCACAGGTGGTCTTTCAAGAAGGAACATTTAGTATAGCGAAGGACAGTCTCTTTTCTTGTCGCGTTTGGTAAATGATCTTTAATTACGGCTACTTAAATTTTTGGAAAGTTATTTTCGAATGTGTTTCTGTTGTCGTGTCCTCGTTTGTAAAACTTTCTTTGCAATATGATGATTTGGAAACATTCCTTCAGAGATGGGTAAATGTTTACATATGTCTGTCAAAGTTTCCTTTCAAAGTATTCTTTGTTCATGCACCTCAGAAACGTTTTTCCTGATATAAATATGAAGGAGAGTATGCTAATACCAGTTCTGGTTTAATGTGAATTATTTGTCTTTATCGGCCACAAGTTACCGGCACCAGGTATTCTTTTGTTTGTACATAACAAAACATCTGTTGGTGCTGTCACACACACATTTTAACTTGTTATTTCAACAGTTCGCAGTTTAAATTTAACATATCAAATATTTAAAGAGAGTTATATAAACAAAATAATTATGATATTTGGTACTTCTCAAAACTAATAAGTGAAAGACATACCTATCAAATAATAAGTTTCTCCACTGATTGTCGTAAAGACAACAAAATTCCTCACTACTTCCTATCTTTTAATAGATAGTTTTGAATCTGATATATTTTACTGTGTCAAGTACTGAATAAAACAGTTATTTAAGCCTTTGTGTTAGTTTTAATTTTGGAGAAACGATTAATCGTTATATATATATATATAAAATCGTAACAAAAGCTTCACAGTGTATGGTGACGAAAGACAATAGGCAAATTCTTATATTGACAGTTTTATTTAGTTTTCAAGTAAAACCAAGTAATATTATATCTTCTAGTTGCGTTGAAAAGATTAAACAAGGAAATGTCAGATGTATTATGGAAAAAGGAACATTAGCATTATTTTTAACAGAACTTTTGTGGCTGTATACCTTAGGTTTTCCAGCTGTTTGCTGTTTTGTTGTATGAGTATTATTGCTTTTAAAAGAACTGTAACATATCTTTAGAGGCGTAAGTCTACTTTTGGCGACAGTGTACTGTTGAATGGTGGGGATTTTACCGTGAAACAGATATGTCGCTGGTGACGCCACAATTCTCATATATAATGTCATTGTCTAGTCATATAGAAATTGTTTACATAATGGGTAGTTAACTAACTCTCTGCACATGATGTCGAGAGCCGGATATGGTGGAAATTAAAATCTTCAAATTAGAATATCCGTCCTTGTTTGTTTGTTTTGGAATTTCGCACAAAGCTACTCGAGAGCTATCTGTGCTAGCCGTCCCTAATTTAGCAGTGTGAGACTAGAGGGAAGGAAGCTAGTCATCACCACCCACCGCCCACTCTTGGGCTACTCTTTTACCAACGAATAGTGGGATTGACCGTACATTATAACGCCACCACGGCTGAAAGGGCGAGCATGTTTAGCGCGACCGGGATGCGAACCCGCGACCCTCAGATTACGAGTCGCACGCTTTAACACGCTTGGCCATGCCGGGCCAGCTGTCCGTCCTTAAACACGACTTTTGAAACGAAAACAAGTGTTTAGTTATTTATTTTATTTTGCATTTTAAAATATTGATACGGAACAAGAGTGACATTGTGAATACCAGTAAAATTTGTTTGCTTGTTTTTGAATTTCGCGCAAAGCTGCACGAGGGCTATCTGCGCTGGCAGTCTCTAATTTAGTAGTGTAAGATTAGAGGGAAGACAACTAGTCATCACCACCCACCACCAACTCTTGAGCTACTCTTTTACCAACAAGTAGTTGGATTGACCGCATAAAAAAAAAAGCGCCCTCAAGGCTGAAAGAACGAGCGTCTTGGATGTGACGAGGATTCCAACCCGCGACCTTCAGATTAAGATTCGAGCGCCCTAATCATCTGGCTATGCAGTAAAGTAGTGCAGAACTAAGAAAACAAATGGAATTGCACTAAAGGAAAAAAATCTTTCGATGGCATGTCTCACGTGCATAGGTAGACGACAGTAGATTGCTTTGTTCTGAAGCTAGTTTGACTGATGACGTCTTGTCGAGGAACAGAACTACACATCCTAGTTACTTGCCCATATTTCCCAAGATTCATTGCAATCCATTCAGAAGCTCTAGGAATCTGTCTGCGTTACAAATTTGGATGTGTCTTAAGCCAAATGATCTTTAACGATCTTGAACAGACGGACAAAATTTAAAATATGTAATACTTGAATAATCACACTTTCAACTATAGTAGAAAAAAAGTACTGGTTTAGACACAATACGTGTTTAATGTTTTATTTGTAATTTGTTATGGTTTGTTTGGTATTAAGCACAAAGCTACACACTGGACTATCTGTGCTCTGCCCACCACGGGTATCAGAACCCGGTTTTTAGGCGGTGTGAGTCCGCAGACATACTGCTGTGCCACTGGGGGATTCTCATGGAAAGAAGATCAAATAATGAGGTTTGTGTGCCAGACGTGGATTTTTCATCATGCTTGGATTTGGACTAGTAATTCGAGAATTCATGGCTCATATCCGTTTGCCTAAAAAAAACTTGCACTTCACGCTATAGATTTCTGAATGCGTTATAAGAGTGATGATCAAATCCTCATATTCATCAGTAAAGAGTTGGTGGAGAATTATATTGACTGTTTGCTTTCCTTTCAGTTGAAAATTAGGGGCGTCTATGCACAGAAAGTCCTTTGTGTAGCCTTGTGTAAAACATTTCAAACAAACAACTTACAGTAGTTTGAAGGATTGGAAAAAAAAAGTTAAACATTTATCTCTCTTAAGACGCAAAATAAAATTGGAAAGAACAGTAATCATGATAAAAATTCATTTAATGAAAAAAACCGATCTGAAATTACTAAATCACCAAGATAGTAGAAATAACCGTATTATTATAATAATGTTAAGATTATTTGAACATATGGAAATCTCGAGTATTGACAAGTGTCAAAAGTATGTTCCGAAAGCTGAGACATAAAGTCAGGCAGAACTATTGACATTTTTGTGTCTGCAGTCGTCAAACGTTTGACACTCGACTTAAAAATGAACATACATAGAAAAGGCTTAATCAACGCCTAAAAACACAAAAGTTTGTGACTTGTAATTATACGGTTTTACAAAGAACCACAACTACTAAGATAAAAGTATTGATTCTTCACTATACATAAAAACATGGGTATAGCATTGTTATATTGATATCAGCTAATAAGATCAGCGAAAACAGGTGAAGATCTGTTTACACATAAATATTTTTGCACGATCGTATCGAACGAGAATGTGTACCAACCAGCCTCTAATACCATTACAACGTGTTACTCTAATACCATTACAACGTGTTACTCTAATACCATTACAACGTGTTACTCTAATACCATTACAACGTGTTAATCTAATACCATTACAACGTGTTACTCTAATACCATTACAACGTGTTAATCTAATACCATTACAACGTGTTACTCTAATACCATTACAACGTGTTACTCTAATACCATTACAACGTGTTACTATTTTTAACTTAACTATTTTTGATATATTTATTACAGACTTTTATATTTAATTAGCATAATTACTCGTATAAAAATATACCTTGAATTTGAAAAAAGGCTGTCACACCAACTCTGTCAGATCCTTTAAAGGAAATTGGACCCTGAAATTAAAGAATGTTTATTTAGGGAATATAAATTCGTTATAATGTTGAGTTAACAAGTTTCATAGGTACTGTTATGTCCTTTAACTGAAACCGATTTAACTTGCTGATATACCCAAATATATGGTGGTTGAACTTACTGAAACAGATTTAACTTGCTGATATACCCAAATATATGGTGGTTGAACTTACTGAAACAGATTTAACTTGCTGATATACCCAAATATATGGTGGTTGAACTTACTGAAACAGATTTAACTTGCTGATATACCCAAATATATGGTGGTTGAACTTAATGAAACAGATTTAACTTGCTGATATACCCAAATATATGGTGGTTGAATTTAATGAAACAGATTTAACTTGCTGATATACCCAAATATATGGTGGTTGAACTTACTGAAACAGATTTAACTTGCTGATATACCCAAATATATGGTGGTTGAACTTAATGAAACAGATTTAACTTGCTGATATACCCAAATATATGGTGGTTAAACTTAATGAAACAGATTTAACTTTTCTACTTCAACATATCGAAACACCATAAATATAGTACTTATATTCACCGTAACACCATAAATGTGGTATATATACTCACCAAAACACCATAAATGTGGTACTTATACTCACCGACACACCATAAATGTGGTACTTATACTCACCAAAACACCATAAATGTGGTACTTATACTCACCAAAACACCATAAATGTGGTACTTATACTCACCGACACACCCATAAATTTGGTACTTAGAATATTGTAAGAGAACTTCCGTGTAAATTTTGGGTCCGTCAAAGTAAAATTTCTTAGGGTACTTTTCGTGTCTTCTAGGCCTTGCAGTGCTAATGCTATTGTCCATACAGCATCGTACGCCTGAGTGACGAAACCTGAAGTAAAATGACCTCCCTCTTCAAGCATGTTGATGAATCCCTGTGTTGTCTGTGATAAAATGTACTTAAGTCAATTAAGTAGTCTAAGGTGACCAAAAACCTTTTTATTTTCTACCTCAAGAAAACTTTTTCGTTGAAATACCGTCTACAAAACAACAACAAACAACATCATCGATGTCTAATACAGACCACATGTGACAACTGTCGCTGGAGTGTTAAAGTAAAACAAACAATAATAAAGTGAGTGATTCGACCGATAGAGTAAGTTATGTAATATATCATTATAATAAAGGGAGCTTTACATAATAATATAAAAGAGTTAAGAAAATAAGAAACATTTCGTATGTTAGATTTCCAGCAAAGTTTATACTCGCAGGTTATCTGCGTTACGCGTTCATAATTCTGAAGAGACGGATTAGAGGGAAGGTAACTGATAGGCATCACCCACCGCCAACTTTGGAGGACTAGTCTTCCGAAATTAATCAATTGGTTTGTTTGTTTTTTGAATTTCGCCCAAAGCTACACGAGGGCCATCTGCGCTAGCCGTCCCTAATTTAGCAGTGTAAGACTAGAGGGAAGGCAGCTAGTCATCTCCACCCACCGCCAACTCTTGGGTTACTATTTTGCTAATGAATAGTGCGGTATACAGTCACATTATAACGCCCTCACGGCTGAAAGGGCGAACATGTTTGGTGTGACGGGGATTCGAACCCACGACCCTCAGATTAGGAGTTTAGAAAAAATTAAAAGAAGTACAGTAAGGAAGGTACAACTCCATAGATGTTAAGCATATATTTTGATACATTTGTTGAGCAACTATTATAACTAATGTTCGTCGTTCTTGAGGTGATTGCATACTATTCTCTAACTTAGTTTTCAAAGCAAATGCCCCACTCAGAAAACATCTGATTACCATGCCCATGTCCCAGAATTAAAACTTTGTGGGTGAGTTGAATGTTGGGCTATGAGTGGGGATGAACTAAAATCGTAATGGATTAAAGGTGATAAAAGACAACAAATTTCAACGATAACTTTAATGGCTCAAGATGCTAGACTTCCTGGTTCGATTCACGCGGTGGGCACAGCACAAATCACCCATTATGTAGGCTTCCATTAAAATAGTTTGAACAAGAATATAGTAAACACTTTAATATATATGTATATACACACACAAGGAAACAAATATATTTTGCTGTAGAAAGTGCGGAGGGTCACGGGTTCGAATCCCCGTCGCGTCAAACATGCTAGCTTTATCAGCCGTGGGAGCTTTAAAATTTGACGGTCAATCCGACTCATCACTTGCAAAAGAGTTGCCCAAGAGTTGGTGGTGGGTGGTAATGACTAGCTGCCTTCCCTCTAGTCTTACACTGCAAAATTAGGGACGGCTAGCGCAGATAGCCCTCATGTAGCTTTGCACGAAATTAAAAAAACAAACAAACAAAAAATAAACCGTAGAAAATGATTAATAAAAATGAAACAATACAAAGTTGACTTTAAAATATTTAAAACTCTTTATTTATTACTGTTGAGTTAAAAATAAATAAAACCACAAATGCATAAAAGGTATAAAACACCGATTTCTTATTGTTCAGAACACTTTTGAGTTTCCACAATAATGAACATGACCTACTTAACAATATAAAATCTTCCCGCGTTTCTTGACATGAGTTTCAAACTCCCTCTGTATGTCAAACAATGTAACATTAAATGTGGTTTTAAATTTATTAACAAAATAATTTTGATAAAATAATTTCATTTCTTTTCACTAGAATATTAAAATGGAAGTTTTTGGATAAAAAGGTTCTTGTAAAGCATGATATTTTTCTATAATACACTGATTAATGTGTATGTTAATGATTAATGTGTATAATACACTGATTAATGTGTATGTTAATGATAAATGTGTATAATACACTGATTAATGTGTATGTTAATGATTAATGTGTATAATACACTGATTAATGTGTATGTTAATGATTAATGTGTATAATACACTGATTAATGTGTATGTTAATGATAAATGTGTATAATACACTGATTAATGTGTATGTTAATGATTAATGTGTATAATACACTGATTAATGTGTATGTTAATGATTAATGTGTTTGTTAACAGGTAATAGGCTATTATTTAAACTTCTGACATGAGATTTGTGTAAAGTTATTTTCAAACTTAAATGTTATGTTTCTCTGGTACACATTTGCTTACAACAAAAGTACTCCGACATGGCAAGGTGGTTAATGCACTCGACTCGTAATCCGAGGGTCGCGGATTCGAATCCCGGTCACACCAAACATGCTCGCCCATTCAGCAGTGGGGGCGTTATAATATGACGTTGGTGAAAGAGTAGCCCAAGAGTTTACGGTGGGTGGTGATGACTAGCTGCCTTCACTCTAGTCTTACATTGTTACATTAGGGACGGCTAGCGCAGATAGTCCTCGTGAAGCTTTATGCGAAATCCAAAACAAGCCAAACGAATACAACAAAAATAACATACATAAATACGATTAGGTGAATTTCAACTATATTTAGAGTTTATAAAAAAAGTATTTTATTCCAAGTAAGTTAGTTAGTTAGTTATCACCATTAGATTCCATCAAGGAACATGGAGCCGCAATCGCTTGCGGATTCTTGAACAGGTATATTCCAAGTAAGGCCTGTAGTATATTTAGTGTATATAACATAACCTTTTACCACACATATAATAGTCTGGTTTACAGTAGGGAAAAAAAAATTCCTTCCTCATATTTCTTTGCTTTATTTCTCTGATTTAAGATAACATACAAACTTTTAGGCTGTGTTATTAATAATAACATTTGTTTATTTTCAACCTTAATATTTAGAATTGCATCTAAAATTCTTTCCAATTCTTATTGGATGTTATTAATATTAATTTTAACTACAGGGTAATGCGTTTTAATAAAAGGAATAATTTGTTCCTTTATAATTATTATTAGTTTTCTTTTTAATCTTAAATAACATAAAACCTTTCTTTATTACAACTTCTGGATAATAAGAGATCCTCAGGTAAAATATTAATTCTATCGGTTTATGTTTTTGACCTTCAGACTAGAAATAATAGAACAATTATCTGAATTAGTTAGAGATGAATATCTAACTTTGCATATTATAAAACGATCACAAATGTCTATAAACTGATGTGAATTAATAGATTTGTAACACAAATCACTTTGTATAATCCATATATTTAAAAATGATAAATTTAAATTACTTATTTTGAAAGTAAACTTTATGTTAGGGCTCATTTGGTTCAAATTTTCAAAGAAATATTCCATAATCAAAGGATAAGTTTCATAGCAGAAAAACACCATGTAGAAATATTTTATAATTATAGAATATTTTAAAGTCGTTTTTGTATTGTTTCGTTTATATGTATTTCAAGAATAAAAAAATAAAATTATTCACCAACATTGGTGAATCTTGAAACTATAGTGATGTATCTCAGAATTCTGGTATGGGCAATATCATATTTATTGATAAGGAGGGAACAACGTTTCGACCTTCCTTGGCCATCTTCATGTTAAGAAAGAGAGAGTTGATGCAACCTGAAGATGACCTAGGAAGGTCGAAGCGCTGTTTTCTGCTTATCAGGAAAAGTGTTAATACCCATAACAGCCGTACTGAGATACATTTTTATTACAAGTGGGTTTCTCGTCAGTAAGAAACCATAGTGATGTTTGAAAAAGACAAACAAGAAATGTGAAAATAACAACATTTAGCTAATATGATATTCAGTTGAAAATAAAATAGCTAATTTCTCAGGCACAGTAACCAAACATATACACGTATAAAGAGTACATCATTACTTGTGGGTGTATTTATTTATACAGAGAGAGAGAGCTACAATTAATCACAAACCGTGTTTGACAGAGAAGTGGCATTCTCGGGAGTAGCCGCATAACTAGCAATTACAAATGAACCTTCCACAGCAGCAAATAGTTCAGTGTTAGAACACAATGTGTCGCTTGAATTCTTCCACCAGGCATCTTCAGAAGATTCATACAAAATCCATACATAGTATCCACCATAAAGGTTAAGGCGATAGGCCTAGAAATGTTTATTTTAAATTAAAATACGTTTGTAAGATTTAAAGTGTTTCCTTCAAAACGCTTTAAATATTTTAATAGTTTTAACTGTGACGCACATTAATCTGATACCAAAAGTCACCGTAAAGTACGAAACAAACACATCGTTGTAATTATTTCGTTTGTTATTACATGACAGAACCACAGTCAATAATTTTAGTTTCCCATCTGCTCAAAACGTTTCATTAATGTGCTAGAAAACAACATGTTTAATATCTACAATAATAAGAAAATGGTATATACTGGTTTTTGTAGATAAGTATAATTATAAATATCGATACGTATCAAAAAGTTACTTATTGTGTAGTAATTGTTACATTAGCTAAGAATCAGTACAATAAAGAAGAGAGAAGTGTGATTCTATAATATAAAAAAAATGTATTCGACTTCCTGAATGAACTTATTGTCTTTACAACTATGAGAAATATATATTAATTAAAGCCGAACTTTAAAAGCAAAGACTATAACTGTTGTTATGGGCTACATAACAATTAAAATAATGTTTCCTACCTCACAGAATACTTTTTTAGCCAGAGAATTCGAAAAACTCCCAACTATTATTCTTAAGTCTTTTTCCTGTTAAAAAATTGAGTTATTTTACCACTCGTTGAATATATACTTGTGTAATAGCTAAAATAAAAACAAGGTGAACTCCAAACGAGATGAAAAGTTAATTTGTTGAAAGAAAAATACATTTAATATATATATATATATATAAATTCCGCATGACGTGTATGGTGACGTATATATATATTTAACAACTTTGCATATCACATGTCGCGTTAATCTATCTCTACAATCGTGCATTGGACACGTCTTGAATATAATATCTCATATTGTGACTCAGTACCTTTACCCTGTCATTTTCATAAACTTTCGGGTTAATTTTCTGGTAGCAGAACAGGGGAATAACTGAGAGGAGGAAGCGACAAAGCGTGAAATTCTTACAAGTTTTACGCAGCACAGGTTAACTCAATTTTCCTGCTTTCTGAAGCTCGTAGAATCGCTTCCATAATTAGCTTCGGATTTCGAAGACACATGCCAAACCTCTGATCTTCGCGAGGAATCAGGTTAACCGGTGTTTGAAGCTGCGACGTTGCCGAAGTCATGAGTAGGTTGCTGAAGTCGATAGAGCATGCAAGTACAAGGTTAGGGGTATGAGGAACAACACTGATCGTTATCAGTGTTTATAATACATTATTATTTGGTTCAAGTGTCGTTTGTGATTTATAGGTTGTTTTTTCTTCTATTAAAGACTAGCCAGATATCTATAATGTTTTTAACACGGTTCTTCTGAGGATACATGGGAGTTATTTGTATTGTTTACGTTCCCATAACGTAGTTAAAATAGCTATTAAGTTTTTGTTTCATTTTTCATTTTCGCAATCCACAAAAATCACTGATCCATATCGTAAAGAGTCAGACCGTAATCCAGAAAGCTCTAAATGTTGTTAGTCGATGTTTAAAGTACACAGAAAATATAGGTTCTGTTTGGAGGATAATACATGGAATTAATAATAGAAAATATAGGTTCTGTTTGGAGGATAATACATGGAATTAATAATAGAAAATATAGGTTCTGTTTGGAGGATAATACATGGAATTAATAATAGAAAATATAGGTTCTGTCTGGAGGATAATACATGGAATTAATAACAGAAAATATAGGTTTTGTTTGAAGGATAATCCATGGAATCCGTAACAGAAAATATAGGTTCTGTTTGGAGGATAATCCATGGAATCCGTAACAGAAAATATAGGTTCTGTTCGGAGGATAATACATGGAATTAATAATAGAAAATATAGGTTCTGTTTGGAGGATAATACATGGAATTAATAATAGAAAATATAGGTTCCGTCTGTAGGATAATACATGGAATCCGTAACAGAAAATATAGGTTCTGTTTGGAGGATAATACATGGAATCCGTAACAGAAAATATGGGTTTTGTTTGAAGGATAATCCATGGAATCCGTAACAGAAAATATAGGTTCTGTTCGGAGGATAATACATGGAATTAATAATAGAAAATATAGGTTCCGTTTGTAGGATAATACATGGAATCCGTAACAGAAAATATGGGTTTTGTTTGAAGGATAATCCATGGAATCCGTAACGGAAAATATAGGTTCTGTTCGGAGGATAATCCATGGAATCCGTAACAGAAAATATAGGTTCTGTTCGGAGGATAATACATGGAATCAATAATAGAAAATATAGGTTCCGTTTGTAGGATAATCCATGGAATCCGTAACAGAAAATATAGGTTCTGTTTGGAGGATAATACATGGAATTAATAATAGAAAATATAGGTTCTGTTTGGAGGATAATACATGGAATCAATAATAGAAAATATAGGTTTTGTTTGTAGGATAATACATGGAATCCGTAACAGAAAATATGGGTTTTGTTTGAAGGATAATCCATGGAATCCGTAACGGAAAATATAGGTTCTGTTCGGAGGATAATCCATGGAATCCGTAACAGAAAATATGGGTTTTGTTTGAAGGATAATCCATGGAATCCGTAACAAAAAATATAGGTTCTGTTTGGAGGATAATACATGGTATCCGTAACAAAAAATATAGGTTCTGTTTGGAGGATAATACATAGAATCCGTAACAGAAAATATAGGTTCTGTTTGGAGGATAATACATGGAATCCGTAACAAAAAATATAGGTTCTGTTTGGAGGATAATACATGGAATCCGTAACAAAAAATATAGGTTCTGTTTGGAGGATAATACATAGAATCCGTAACAGAAAATATAGGTTCTGTTTGGAGGATAATACATGGAATCCGTAACAAAAAATATAGGTTCTGTTTGGAAGATAATACATAGAATCCGTAACAGAAAATATAGGTTCTGTTTGGAGGATAATACATAGAATCCGTAACAGAAAATATAGGTTCTGTTTGGAGGATAATACATGGAATCCGTAACAGAAAATATAGGTTCTGTTTGGAGGATAATACATAGAATCCGTAACAGAAAATATAGGTTCTGTTTGGAGGATAATACATAGAATCCGTATACTGTTTGGAGGATAATACATGGTATCCGTAACAAAAAATATAGGTTCTGTTTGGAAGATAATACATGGAATCCGTAACAGAAAATATAGGTTCTATTTGGAAGATAATACATGAAATCCGTAACAGAAAATATAGGTTCCGTTTGAAGGATAATCCATGGAAATCCTAACACATTTCTGCACTGAAAGGAATTTTAAGCTGTGAAACGTTTTGAATGTATTACTATTGCACAATAGATTAGGTTGTATTTTGTTCACATCAATCGCTCGATACATTTTGCACAATTAAAAAAAAAAAAACCGCAAAGCGAACAACACGAAAAATACACAAGACACGAACTTAAGAGAGAAGTAATTGTAGTTGGGGGAAAATATTAATCTAACAACAGGGGATCTATAATAGCACGTCAACTGTGAAATAACGCATTGAGAGCTCACACGTTACATTTGCATCAATTCTAATAAGGAGGATGTTACGTTTTCACAGCACTTTAGTGGAAGTAACGAGTTATGTCAAAATAGTCTTTTATGTAAATGTGCAGTATTGTAATACACGTGAAGATTAGCTTTTCGCAGGTCCGTTTATAGAATTATAATTCACCATGTTATACAAGCATAAATTAGGATATTTATAGATGAAAAGCTTTTCATCTGGTCTTAAACAATAAAAGGCATTCCTATAAGAAACAATCACCCATTTAAAATGAATTATATTTTGTTACTTTGTTATGTTAATATAAAACAAGGAAGGTATTAGAATGTTAACCAGAAATAAATTTTCTAAATTCAGCCGAATTTTTAAAACTTACAAACACACAAAACGTATATTATGAGCCTTTGATCTCAAAGTTAAACATAAGACTTCACACATTTTTGTACTTTTAAAGACAAGAACAATCGAACAAAAACATTCTAGTCATTAATACTAGGGACAGTAAATTTTTGTTGTTGTTGGGTTTTGGCTAAGCACAAAGCTACGAAATGAGTTATCTGTGTTACGCCTAACAGGAGTATTGAAACCCAGTTTTTAAGGGTGAGAGCCCTCACACTTAACTCTGAACTACTGTGTGTGGGGTGGTGGAAGGGGATTTTTTTTGTTTGTTTGTTTGGGAATTTCGCACAAAGCTACTCGAGGGCTATCTGTGCTAGCCGTCCCTAATTTAACAGTGTAAGACTAGAGGGAAGGCAGCTAGGTGGAAGGGAAAATGCATAGCTTAAAAACGTTATAAGATCTTAACTTTTGTATATTTGGTGATTTTTTTTTCTCATATAGACAGTTTGATAAATTTTAATGTGTAAAAGAAAAAAGTGAAAATATCGCGAGAAATTACGCAGGATGTGGACGTAAGAGATATGTAATTGGAGTGGATGAAAATGTTAATGTATTACAACTATAAATATAATAATTGCGAATGTAAATGACTCCTAATTATGAAATTACGTGATATTATATTTGTAATAAAATGATAATTTGACAATTATGCAGAGGGCGCTGTAATATCGGTTTTATTGCAATGGATTTGCCCAACAGTAACATTAAAAAAACATCACTTTTATATTTAAAACTTCCAGTTTTAATACAATTGTTATTCTACTTTATTTCACCAAGTAAAGTTTCTTTTTGTTGTTGGATCGGGTTTCGAAGAGTGGTGGATCTTTTTGCAAGGCGCGATAAGTAATAACTGAACTTTTTATAAATAATTACACTTCTTTTGTTCTGCTAAGTGTATCAAACTCATAAAGTTGGTAATAAAACTCCTGGAGTTTCTTTTCGTTTTTCTAATACTGGGTCCACTCACACCAAATGTGATTGAAATTTCTAAAAAAAAACGGATATCGTTCGTAATGATCAGCAGCGAGAAAGGAGCTCACAAATTTTCAATGACAATTGGCTAAGAATACGTTACGTCATAAATATACAGAGTTTTGGAAAAAAAGAAAAGAAAAATAGTGTTAAAGTCGGGATATAACTTTCGTAAATTTGGCATGAGAAAGAGTTTGTTTGTTTTGGAATTTCGCACAAAGGTACTCGAGGGCTATCTGCGCTAGCCGTCCCTTATTTAGCAGTGTAAGGCCAGAGGGAAGGCAGTTAGTCATCACCACCCACCGCCAACTCTTGGGCTACTCTTTTACCAACGAATAGTGGGATTGACCGTCACATTATAACGCCCCCACGGCTGGGAGGGCGAGCATTTTTGGCGCGACCGGGATGCGAACCCGCGACCCTCAGATTACAAGTCGCACGCCTTAACACCCTTGGCCATGCCGGGCCATATGAGAAAGAGAGTGTAAAAATGTGCAATGAATAACTTTACAGAGAAAAAGTCAAAGTTAAAAGAACTATCCAAGTATTAACATTTATTTATATGTGAGAAGATGTTTGATTTTACTCTTACAGTCATATAAAACACAAGTTATTTATCATTAGGTCCCGGTAGGGCCAAGTGGTTAAGGCACTCGACTCGTAGTCCGAGGTATGACGGGTTCGAATCCCTGTCATACCAAACATGCTCGCCTTCTCAGCCGTGGGAGCGTTATAAGGTGAGAGTCAATCCCACTATTTGTTGGTAAAAGAGTAGCCCAAGAGTTGGCGGTGGGTGGTGATGACTAGCTGCCTTCCTTCTAGTCTTACACTGTTAAATTAGGGACGGCTAGCGCAGATAGCTCTCGTGTAGCTTTGCGCAAATTTCAAACAAACAAACAAAAACATTTTATCATTAGACATCATTTCGCGAGGTAAGGATTTTTTTAACTATCAGGCTTATAATGATATAAAGTTTATGAGATAAACTTGTGATATTTATCTTAAGTGATAAGAGCTCAGAGACACTATGTTAAACACTGTGTGTTACGAAGTGATTTGTTAACTTCGTCCTATAAAAAAACAACGGCAGTATAATGCACTTAAATAAATTGAAAATATGGTTTTAAAATGAATGCAATACGTCGGTAAGTGACACGTTCTATGTCCAGGCTTGTCCATCGAAAAACCTCTAAAAGGAAAGGTCATATATATGAACTTAGATCAATAAATCTGTCATGGTGAGCCTGGAGATAGGGAAAAAGCACCTTAAATCATTACGTCTGTATATTGTTCTTTTTATTTCTCGAGGTGAATATCCAACCAAGACACAATATGAGAGACGAAATACTGTGCGGGAGATTTTCGCGGGGTGTCTTGGAACTATATTTTGGAAAAATACTTTATAACGCTTAAGATCGAAGAAGCGTGAGGTAGCTTGAAACTGAATAGAAGTGGATATCTAAAGACTGAAGATGCCCGAACTAATGTGGAATTGTTTTTCGTTTCTTTTGTGTGAATTTCTTGTTGTTCTGTTTCCCGGAGGGTTGTAGTTGATGGCATGTCAAAGGACATCCACATTACCGGTTACTTACTCGGATACCAAAACTGAACAACACAGAAAAATGTAAGATTATACCACATGCATTGTTATTAGCACTACTTTTCCTTTCTCTTTTGTATAACTCTGTATTGTTGTATCTCGTGAAATAAGACGTGTACTCTAAAACAAACAAACAAACAAACAGCAATACTGTGTTAAAACTACACGATTTGAGATCAGTGGAACTTGTTTGAACGGCTACCAAAATGTTAGGTTAAAACATCACTATCTTTGTGGGCTGTCAAAACATGGAACACAACTATGTACACTTATATACAGTTTGTGTGTTTAATTTTATACAATACAGACATAGAGTGAAAATATGGCTTCACAGCACAACCATGTATCTAAATAAAGATAGGTTTAAATTGAAAACTACACGTCATTTGTATCGTTAGAAAACAATGCTTGCATTTGTGGCGCTACAACAACCATATTATAATTCACCTTTATGCGTGGGGAACACAGTTTGTTTTGTTACGAAATATGGTGATATTAACCTGTAACACTGTTTCTTCAGTTTAGCTTTCAACATGAGTATAAAGTTAAAAGATAAAAAACTGTACATTTAAATTAATTAAGTACATGAAAATCCCACCTTGTAACTTTGTAAACCCTAGATAAATATAGTGTGTGTATTATGAAATATTACTGTTCTGCGAAATAAATAGCTAATATAGGCCTAATATAATAGGAAACTGTGCAGTGTAATGTATTTTAATGGAAGTTCTAATCTCTAATTAAACTAAAATACTCCTTAATTAATCTATTAAGAAAATATTCTTGACAATAAATTTGTTAAAACAACCAGTTAATGTACATATATTAGAAATTGAACGTCTTATGTGATTTAATTATTTTTTCTTCCGGTGAATCTCCCAGGTAAGCAAAATTATCTAAGATCAGACAAATGAAATGTCTATTTTTAATTTAACAATCTTTCATTTCTATTCGATTTCTAACCATAAACAAACTTATAAAAAAAACCCATAAAAAACAACTGACATTTAAGTAATTCCTAAAAGCAGAACACGTCATAATTTCTTTATAATAATGAAGATTTTGTTAGTAGACATTGGAGAGAAAACGCTGAATGGTTTTGAATCTGGCAAACATTTTTTTTCATTCTAAAACGTACTCACAGTAGGGAAACAAATTGGAGAAAGAAAAAAATATTAGAACAAAATTCCAACTTAAACATTTTAACGTCGGTATAATACTATTAAAATTGTTCATACTCGTAGAAATAAGATAGAAAATACATGCGCTTTCTCGTAATGCCATTAAAATTTTCCTAAGCTACAAAGTGCATGTTATGATGTGTCCCCGCTTCCTAGTTTAAATTGTTTCAGTAGCAGTTTTTTTTTAGATAAAACAAATAAGTTTTTACGTTTCTTAAGCCTCACTTGTTTTTTCCCCCGTTTTTTAACATAACAATAAGAATGACTTAGAAGTGGTTTTGTTGTCAGTAATCCATAATACGTGCATTATTGTATAGGTTCAAAGTTTCCTATGAACTACACCTACATGAATTAACGATTTTTCGAGTTCTGTGTTCAAATCGGTGGAACTATCATCTATTTTTAAATTCTAAGGAACTGTAGTCCATAAAAAATTTGGATTCAGTATATAACACTTTTACGAAAAGCAACTATATTATTAATGTGTATTTATCCTCCTAATATGAGAAAGCATACATTTAAAAGGTGTGCACATGCGTATACCAGTCTCAATGTTTACAAATGAAGAGTTTCGCGAGCTTTGGATTTTTAATAGCGCTCACGTCGCCTAAATCCGCCCCCACCAGTGGCTCAGCGGTATGTCTGCAGACTGACAACGCTAAAAACCGGGTTTCGATACCCGTTGTGGGCAGAGCACAGATAGCCCATTGTGCAGCTTTGTGCTAAAATCAAAACATCGCATAAATCCTGAGGTTCCGGTAACACGTTTGTGCTTGTTTTATTTATTTATTTTTATTAATCTATTATTGTCAGCAGAAAAAAAAACACACATTTGAAACTGAAAAACAAACTATAACACAGAGCAAAAACAATATATTCATGATTTAAAGTGAACGACATAAACTATTTTATTCTTTGGACAGTATCGCAAAATACCACGAGTAAAACTGCATAAACGATACAAATTAAAATTCGATTTTGTTTTTCTGGTGTCTTGGATTTTTTTTTCTCTATAGATAAAAGAACCGGAAGATGGCGTGCGCAGGCATGCTGAATGCTGTATTCAATTTATCATCCTATTTCATTTTATTGATTTCTAATCAATGAAATGTCGTCTGCTAAATAGAGAACGAAATGTTTTGTAAAGGTTAGGATGAATACTCCGTAAATACGATAAGAGTTTCCAAATATGCTTAAAGTTGTATATCTATCAGTTGAGAAATGAAACGAACTTTCTTTTTAGCATATTCGTCAGAATGCTATTCACTGTTTATTTGGATAATTTTGTTAGTAAATGGAAACGATTTGTCTGCACCTCTAGGGCTACGTTATATATGCGTTGTATTAAATAATTTGTTGTACGAAATAATACTATGTAACACAAATTTTGTTCCTGAATAGTATGTGTTATTCCTTAATTGCTTGTGTTGTAAAGGTACAGAAAATGACCATTATTCCATTCAAACTTTGATTTTGTCACTTGGATAATGAAATTTAGAAATTAACCTATTTTCTATGTAAAACGGACAAATTGGGTGCATTTTCATTTACATAAGGTCTGAATAAAACAACATATGAATCAAGATTTACATGTATTTATACTAAAGTTATACAAAATGAACAAAAATGTTTAGAAGTGAGTAGATTTTTATCGAGATTTGCGACTGTAATGTAAATCACTTTCACGTATCAGCCTCCAAATATAGTCTTACATCATGTTTTCGTTATACGCTCTCAGGTCACAAAAACAAAGTTTGAAGAGAAAAATAGGTCTTTTCCATATACTTTAGGCATTCGCAATTGCGAAATAACACTTTCTGCCCGGGAACAAGAAAAAGTAAACATTTTGTTACATAATGTAATTTGTCTTAGGTAATGGTGTTGACATGAAAAGTTAGTACATACTGTATTTGGTTTTAACCGACAAATATGAAATATCCAAACAGAAGCAGATAAAAAAAAACGTGTTCTGTTTGAATCGAGTTGATCTTGTATTTGAGGCCTAAATCAAGTTTGTAGAAAAAGAATGGAATAAAACAACCCAAATATATATATATAATAAATTTTAACATTGATTAAGTTCTGTAACCTTAAGATCATTTTGAAAAATTCCATAAACGTTCACAAAGGTTACATTTTCAGAAGTAATTCAAATACAGTACGGGACAAAAGTTATACGGTTGGTAGAAACAAAAAAAAATTGTTTAATAACTGTTTATTACAGTGAGATAAGTTAGAAATTAAACCATGTTATAAATGAAACAGCTATGTCGTCACTTGTGATACACATACAGTACAAATGGTTTTGGTCCTCTACCTTAGGATATAATTCACTGGAATAAAAGTAACCAGATAAACAGAGACAAACAAGTTTTACCTTCAACATTAAAAGGCTGTCCCTGTAATCCAAAATCGTTATGCTTTCCGTGAATGTCAAGGTGATATTAGCCTGCTCCAAGTCTGTCACCAGCTCGTTCAGTGCCTGTGGGGAAACGTGGAGAAACTTTTATGTATAAAAATTTTAGCGAAATGACAAGAAAACATTTGTGCTTCAAGTAACTCTTTTACTTATAACTGTTCCTAATCCGATCATAGAGTTATTAGTTATAAAGACAGGCACTGTATTAAACTGTTAGAACTTAAAAACAAAAGTGAAAGTATTGAAATATACGGCCGCCATCTTAAAGGAGTTAATCTATGAATGTATAATGAACTAAATGCAACCAAGGAAGCAGATTGAGCCACAACAGATCCGAGAATCTGACAATGAGGAGCTTTCAATATGACAAGAACTTCACGTATTTCATTTCTTTTGTTATTGCAAATCAGTTACAACTTCTTGTTGTAATTCCATGAAAATCTTCAATATAGGTTTAACGATGATGACTTCTACTATTGAGTGGAAAGGTTTGCGGGAGGTGCCTAAAAATTAGGCAAAATATATACCTGAGATTATATCTTCTTTTCACCTCTAGCGTAAAATCTGTAAAGGACTGACTCAAAAAATACTATGGAGAAAAGGAAACATCGCTTGAGAAAACCGATTTCTCATTATATATATATTAAGCCTTCTCGCTTTAAAAGTTTAACCGTTAAACACCGTAAAAACACAGTAATAAAAATAGTGACACCAAAGGACGTCTTAACAAAAGTTACTGTTTGTTTCTTTCTGAATCTCTAGTAAATTAGCAGTATGCGAAACAATGCTCTTTAGGTTGTTAAGCACAAATTTAAACAGTAAATACAAGTTAACAATGATAACTATTATAAATTAAATGGATAATATGATATCATACCATTTAAAATTAGGGCCCGGCATGGCCAAGTGTGTTAAGGCGTTCGACTCGTAATCCGAGGGTCACGGGTTCGAATCCCGGTCGCACCATACATGCTCGCCCTTTCAGCCGTAGGGGCGTTATAATGTGCTGATCAATCCCACTTTTCGTTGGTAAAAGAGTAGCCCAAGAGTCGCACCATACATGCTCGCCCTTTCAGCCGTAGGGGCGTTATAATGTGCTGATCAATCCCACTTTTCGTTGGTAAAAGAGTAGCCCAAGAGGGTGGGTGATGGTGACCAGCTGCCTTCCCTCTAGTCTTACACTGCTAAATTAGGGACGGCTAGCGCAGATAGCCCTCGTGTAGCTTTGCGCGAAATTCAAAACAAACAAACAAACCATTTAAAACTAAGCAAAACGTCTGGCTGTAATTCACCATTTACACTTAGACGAAAATAAAGGTGGAACGGCGAGTCTGTCATTTAGTAAAAAATAATAGTCTTATACATAAGTCTAACTTGTACATCGTAGCGCCAATAGGAATCTAGTTTTTATTTAGGAGTACTCTAACAATCTAACTTGTGCAAACTAGCTAGGTTATCAAAGATGGTATTCAGTTAGAGGTACTTTGACAAACAAAGGTTGAAAAGTAAAAACAGAGGCAAACATGAAGTATTCTGACCAACCTTGAGCAAATAGTTCAAAGGGTATTTCTTTTTATTTTCCTGATAATTTCCGCGCGTAGTTACACAAGAGATGTCTGTGCGTAGAAGGAAGACGTCTTGTCAATAACGCGTTCACTACCAAGTCTTGACATATTATCGTGTAATCAAGTATTTGAATCTGACAGTTACTCTTATAGCAAACCCCAAAGTGTGGAGGACGTATTTAAAGCAACATGATGTCGTTTGTGAATCTTCAGATTTGTAGTACTGGTACACTAAACTGTTTGTTTGTTTTAAATTTCGCGCAAAACTACTTGAGAGCTATCTGTGCTAGCCGTCCCTAATTTAGCTGTGTAAGACTAGAGGGAAGGCAGCTAGTCATCACCACCCACCGCCAACTTTTGGACTACTCTTTTACCAACGAATAGTGGGATTGACCGTCACATTAAAACGCCCCCACGGCTAAAAGGGCGAGCATGTTTGGTGCGACCGGGCTTCGAACCCGCCACCCTCGGATTACGAGTCTAACGCCTTAACACGCTTGGCCATGCCGGGCCGGTACACTAAACCACCCCTGGCGACTATTCTTTTATTACATGACCGATATTGCGATATTTTGGGTTATATCTATCCAACTATAACACCTATAACGCACTGTAACTATATGTTTTGTCTTGGTGTTTGCAATTAGAAATATATGTATTATTTCATAATTTGTGATCAGCAGAAAATAGAAGAATTATAGTTAACACATAAGGATGGATGTTACGTTCAAAACTCGTGAATGACACAACTAAGACACCTAAAGTTTGTTTCATTGTTAAACGTAAAGCTACTCAGTACGGAAAAAAAACACAAAACAACAAGAAATAGAACTTAAGGATTGTTTAACCGCGTATTCAGACAGTTATTGTTCTAATAGTTTATTTCTTTCATTGCTAAGTACACCACTACATAACTGGTTCTCTATACTGTACTCATCGTAGATAACAAAACCGAGGGTAAAAACTTGTCTTAAAAATTGCTTAACCACATGTATCCAAATTCAGTGTGTAAGCTTGACGGTAATAGTGGTCGACTATAAGCTACAGGGGTTCGATTCCCCTACGTGTACTCAGCAAATAGTCCGATGTGGCTTTACTATAAGAAAAAAAAACATACAAACACACCCACTCACTATAAGCTACAGTTATTATCGTTCATTTTAATTAAAATCTATCTATCAGAATGACGTGAGGCTTAGCTGTTTTCAGACAGGTTCATAGGCATATAGTTCATTTCTGAATGAAAAAAATTTTTTTTTTTGTTCATCTTACTCATGTTGATACCTATACTTGAAGCTAAAATTCGTAACGTTAAGCCGTATATAGTTGTTTACGATATTACAACTGAAAAACGTAATCGCCAAAGCCAAGATCGTAACGATTTGGAAAAGAAGTGATTGTAAACGCTTAGTATAATCTTTCAGGTCTTGAGAGAGTTACGGATAATTTGTTTCAATCAATCTAAAAATTATAATTACAACACTTACCGTGCTTTAAGCATGTTACGTTTTGTCCTTATTCGTGTTGATATATAGTTTGAAACCAAGTAGTGTTTGATCTCCCAATTTCCTTCTATTTATTTTCTATAATACGTATCTACTTTTTGGTGCATTTAATAAACTAATTTTTCTATAGTTTAGTCTAGCATGTGTTTTCACCTTCCTTCTAATGCGGTCTGGTAACACGTTTCTAACATTAGTCGGCAGTAAGTTATGCTAAATAATTTTACTAACTATTGTCGGACACGGACATGGCGAGGTGGTTAAGACACTCGACTCGTAATCTAAGGGACGCGGGTTCGAATCCTCGTCACACCAAACATACTCGCCCTTTCACCCATGGGGGCGTTATAATGTTACAGTCAGTCCCACTATTCGTTGGTTTAAGAGTAGCCCAAGAGTTTGCGGTGGGTGGTGATGACTATTACCTTCCCTCTAATCTTACTCTACTAAATTAGAGACGGCTAACGCAGGTAGCTCTCGTGTAGTCTTGCGCGAAATTAAAAAAGAAACAAACATATTATTGTGCCATAAAAACAACAACGTTATTTTTTCTAATTGTTACTCTTAAAAGGCGTTTCAAGTTATATTTCCCAGATGACAGTAAAGACCAGGCTAATATTAAACTATGCTTAATTTCTTACAGGAACATCTAAAACTAAACCGAATGTTTTTAAAACTAAATTAAAGCTAATATGATAAATGTTATAAACAGAACGTGGCTCATTTTTGACAAAATGTAATGTTTTCCGATGCGAAAATTATGGAATAATGAAAATAACATTAACTAATATTAGTTCAAACGATACAACACAATTTAAGTTTAAATATAAATAGTTCCCATTTGGAAGTCAGTATCTTTGTTTCTAATACATAACAATGACAGTATGTAAAAAGTCACGCAAATTTAATCGGGCTATCTTTATACTGCCCTACCAGAGAATACAAGTCATCAGCTTCATGGAGTATTGCAACAGCATCCCAGGAAAAATACTTTATAAATTCTAAACGCGCTGGATTGTGGGAAGAATCGGGTGCCACCGTGCGGTAGAACAGGGGATAATTTTCTTGATCGCTAAGAGCTGGAGACAGCGACCCAAAGGAGATCTGTAAAACATATAATATATTATTAAACTTTAACTGATGAATCATTAACAAATACAACGCCCCCACCTCCGAAAAAAAAATACATACCATACAAGACCACCTGCATGAGCACTTGACAAGATATATGACCTTTTATGTAATTTTTATTGTATTAATTTGACATAAATCATACCTTGTTGTTCAGAACGATGTGTTAATTAGATAACATTAGCATGTTAAAAAATGATTTTTATTCTTTATAATAAAACGACTTAGCTAGAAAGCAAGATGCTTATCATTGACGGAAAGTTAGAACGTCAATTAATCAAACACATGTTACTGCAACTTAAATGCTAAATAAAGAAAGCTTCTGTGTTTTTATTTTTACATCACCTATTTATTTTCTTTGTAGAAAAACAAAATAAACTTTTGTCTCTCAGAATTACTATTTATTACTATTTATTCTTATTTCATTTTTTTTTTTAGATGAGTAGTAAACTTAACTTTAACACAAGGGAAAGAAACGGAGCATAATAGTACAGTGAAAAAATACAGTTTTTATCTTTACATAAAAATATTTATTTTCCAAAATATTATGATCTTAATAAGAGTTACAGATGATGAATGAATTATTATAATAACCATGTTTTAATATTTTATCTTTTGATACCTCACATTAAAAGAGTTTGTTTCTAAGACATAATACAGACAAGTAAGACAAACTTAGTACAGATGTAACCTGACTAACTCAGGTGTATTCGTCCTTATACGAACAGCTCATGGCACGTTTGAGAGTAAAAGGTGCGAATTATTCACGATAGTACCAACACCTATAAGACAAAATTAGCACTGTAATAACCTGATTAATTCAGGTCTATTCATCCTTATAAAAAGCAGCTAATGGCATGATGGGAATAAAAGGATATAAATTATTTACGGTTGTACTAAAATCAACAGAATGTAACTTGTACTAATATAACCTAATTCAGGTGTATTAATCCTTGCCCAAACAGCACATTGAATGTTGCGAGTTAAAGGAATGAATTATTTATGGTTGCACTAATACTGATCTGTTTAGATTTTCTTATTATTTTAACCAGTTGTTTAAAGAGAAATGTGTAATGATTTCTTAAAATTGTTTATAAAAGCTGATGAAAACAAAACAACATATGTAAATACAAAAATGATGATCTATTATAAATAACTAACTTATTTTCCCTTTTGGAATCTAGATTATAATTATATTAAAAGTAATTTAACTTCCTTACTTGGACGATGTTCCAATAGTTGATGACTCTTGCAAGACGCTCAGTGACGTCGGAAGCAGTAGGGCCAATAACTGCCACCATTCGAGGTTTCCGGTTAATAGCATTGAAAAATGCATAGAGGGCGACACCAGAGTCACACTTGAAAGAAAAAAAGTTTTATTTTTTGTTTACTGTTGCAAAATTCTTTTAGATTATAAAGTTTAACAGAGAGACAAATGTATGTTTCTGAGAAGTATGTTTTTATACTATTTAACTTACATGACTTTCTAATATTTGTTTTCATTTGTTTGATAATATTCTCAATAACTTCCCAGCAAACAGCATTAACAAAAAAGATCCAATTACTTTTTATCTCTTTCCCAATCGTCTTTCCAAATCATCTAAGATTCTACAAAATTAACGAACGAAAGTAACTGGAATCTGCCTGTTTTCTTATACGACTTATAATGGGTAGAGTCTACTTGTTTTATAAGCATCAATTATGAATAGAACTAACCTATTTTCAATAGCACCAGGCCCGGCATGGCCGGATGGTTAAGGCACTCGACTCGTAATCTGAGGTTCGCGCGTTTGAATCCCCGTCATACCAAACATACTCGCCCTTTCAGCCGTGTGGGCGTTATTATGTAACAGTCAATCCCGCTATTGGTTGGTAAAAGTGTAGTCCAAGAGTTGGTGATGGGTGGTTATGAGAAGCTGCTTTCCCTCTAGTCTTATACTGTTAAATGAGGGACGACTAGCGCAGATAGTCCTCGTGTAGCTTTGCGCGAAATAAAAAAAAACACACAATCAATAACACCAATAATGAATCATACTAGTCCGTCTTCTACAGCAGCAATATTGGATCAAACTAGTCTATTTTCAATAGTACCAACAATGAATCAAACAACCTCTGTTCTATAACTCCAATAATGGATCAAACTAACCCGTGTTTTAGAGTACCAAAGCTATCTCCTTTTCTATAGGACCATTAGTGGATGAAACCGGGTTGTCTTCTATATCATCAAAAGTAGATGAAACTGGTCTGCTTTCTACAGTACTACTAACATATTGAATCGGCCTATTTTCTATAGCAGTAATAGCGGATACAGTGGGCTATTTTTATAACGATTTAATATCGAATGCAACCTATTATTTTCGATAATAACAATGGCGTTTCGTTTGCCTCTTTATTTCCTTTTCAATAAAAATACCAAACACTGAAATTCAGTATGCCTATACAGCATACCTTATTTTAAATAATAATAGCAACTTTACAATTTTACATTTTTTTAAAGATTATAGCAACACTAATAGAATAATTCAGTGATATGTTTATTATACGTTGACATCTGTATTTTTCGAGGAAGGAACTCACTTACCCTTCACTAGAATTTATTTTCACGTTAACTGAGTTTCCAAGACAACAATGGTGTGTAAAAATCATAAATTCATTATAAAAGTGGTAATCTGATCTTGATAGATAAAACAAAGACAATGGTAACGTGCTTCAAAACTCTGCGAGGGCAGTTCGTGACAGAGAGGTGTCTGACTATGGTATTTTGCTGCCCCTCGAGGGCTAATAGTGGTTCCAAAAATAAATTTGTCATCACTCGCTGTCGCTAGTCTCTAAGAATAAGGGAAAAGCGTCGTGCTTTATCTCGTAGTTTGAGGGGAGGCTACCGACATGGCATCCAATAAATGAAGACAAGAAGGACCATTCATTATCATACTGTTGGATTTTCAATGCATATAGACGAGCAATCTCACCCCCCCCCCAAAAAAAAAAAGATTATAACCCTTCTGTAAGAACAAAGAGGGATCGATTAGAATTGTAACAACACCAGTATTGCGTTGTACATGTATTGAAAAGGTTTCACGTGAATTTCAGCTCCGTATTTAAATTATCGGCATTTATTTGTAAGTATATACGCTTCACGGATTTCAAGGACTTTCCAACTACTTTATCCATCTGGGATAGCGGTAAATCTTCTGATTCAACGCTAAAACCAGGAGCTCGATTCCTCTCGGCGGACACAGAAGATAGCCCGATGTGGTTTTGCTATAAGAAAACAACATGCACACGCTGTTATGAATGACAAGTCAACACTGTTAACAATACGTACGCGGAGAGTCGTACATGGTATATCAAATTTATAGTGTACGAACATGTTTATGTAACGTATACATTTAAAGCACGAATATAGAATTTCGTGTGTTTAGAAAAGCAGACTGTCAAAAGTGATAAAGCGCTGTGAAGAAGTGTTTCAGTAAAACATGTAAGTAGGAAGAAAAGTTAGTGCTTTCCATCGGTCTTGATTTTCAAGAAAACAGAGGTACTTTAGTACCTCAGTCATTTACATTCGAATCAGCAATTTCCATAGCAAATTCTGCTTGTAAAAATAAAAATAAATGCGCGTTTAAATATTATTTTTTCAAATCACGCAAACCTGGAAGAAAATGTTTTGTTAACTTCACGCAAAGCTACACGAGAGCTATCTGCGCTAGCCGACCCTAATTTAGGAGTGTAAGTCTAAATGGAAGGCAGCTAGTCAACACTACCCACCGCCAGCTCTTGGGCTACTCTTTTACCAACGAATAATGGGATTGACCATAACATTATAATGCCCCACGGCTGAAAGAGCGAGCACGTGTGGTGCGACGGGGATTCGAACCCGCGACCCTCAGATTACGAATCGACTGCCTCAACCACCTGGCCATGCCGGGCCTCGATGAACAAAGCACAACACTTCTTCTTTAACCTCCAATCTCATAGGCAGAGTGAATTAAATGGTTAACCTGAAAGATAGCTTTATGTAACTATAAACACATGCTGTTTTCAATTAATTCTTTTTATCTTTATTAAATCGATGTCAGTGGTAACTTTTACTTTGTCGATCCAACTAGTTGTTGTACAGAAACGAAATCCAAGCATTTCTAAGATGTAGATTTCCTTATGTTATTTCAGATCAAACAGTATGATTTGAAAATTAAATGTTTTTTTAATAACGTGATATAGTTTGAATTTCGCGCAAAGCTACACGAGAGCCATCCGCACTAGCCGTCTCTAATTTAACGGTATAACACTAGAGGAATGGTAATTAGTTAATACCACCTAACGCCAACGCTTGGGCTACTCTTTTATCAACTAACAGTGAGAATGTAACGTCCCCACGGCTAAAGGGGGCGGGTATGTTTGGTGTGACGAGAATTCGAACCTGTAATCCGCAGAATGGGAGTAGAGCGTCCTAACCACTTGTTTATGCCAGAGGTAGCGTGATAGGCCCTTGTGGCGGCGTCGTTACTACATTTTATGAGTATTTCCTGCAATTTTCCATATTATTATTATTTATGGTACTCACTCACTCCCTCTATATATAACATCAATATCTAAAACGTATTTTTTCTAGCTCTTTGCCCTTTAAAACCTCAGAGTTATTGATACATGGGCTATCAGGTTTTCAACTGTATTCTTCTGAAACACTTATGCAACAAACTTGCTTGTAGGTCCAAAAATTGTGGACAAAAAATTATATCAATTAAACGAATTCCTGCTGGCTTTTTTCGTTCACTTTCCATAAAAACGAAGGTAAAGAGGTTTCACCAAATGTTGTTCATTACACCAACTGTCATAACAGGCAAAAACATAAATTTACTCTATTTGTAGACCCAGGCAACAGTGAACAATATAAAAACAAGATGGTAACTACCAGGCCGTAGCTAGAACTTTTTTTTTTTTGCTTTACTTTGCACTTTGTAGCGTTTAAAGTTTCATTATATGACAAACGTGTGACAACCATCAAACCGAAGAAAAACTATTTTCCACATTCACTGTACTACGTTCTAAAGTTCTTGTGTCTTCATGGACGATCACTTGTTTTTTTTATTTCTGCATTTTTAGCAGCCCTGAATGTCGTGAATGGCTTTTAACGACTTTCACGTCTTTCTCACCGGACACTTTGACTTCTTCTCACCAAAGAAAGCATCTGTGATGTGACTTGTTGCTTTGCGGCTTCTTCACGAAGATTTTGCTTTAGTAAATTATCTTCTGCCCAGTTGATTTGGAAGTTGCCAGATTCTTTCTGAGTGGGATAGTTTTCCTGCACGCCATATATATATGCGAGCTTTGACAGCAGTACAGATGCAGTCCCGCGTGCAATTGGATGATATTTAGGTGGTTTTACATCTTCGTACAAGTGTTGTTGCGATTCATTGTGCTATACAGATGAAAACCGTTTCTGAAAAGTATTTGCATGCAGCAAATTTATGTAGCTGTTTTACTTGTATGAATATTTCCTCCCCTCAAAAGAAAACTGCAGTGTCATAACTTCTTGTCATTGTCAAATGGTCGAGAATTCGTCAAGAATAAAATATATTATGAAAAGAAGTCACTCGTGGCGCCACGGTTTTGGATCCTCTACACTCAAATAGTTGTTACGAAATTATATTAACCTTCCATACTCGTGTTCTACATTGTGAAATGTATTGATATATATAGCTTTTGGTGTATTCATGATTTAAATTGTGTTCGGACCTATTAAAGTAATATTTCATGTACATGTTTCACGAGCTTATGTTTCATTTAAACCGTACAGTACTGGCTTTTGTCTCAACTTTCTTTTGTCTATTACAAACTTATGTTTTTTTGGCATCATAGATTTGAGAAAAGCAACACCAAAATTAACTATTAAAGTATGCTAAAAATGTAACTTATATACCGATGTAATAATAGTCAAGACGACTTAAAAAACAGAACCAGATCAAATTAAGACAAACTTAACTCCATTGCAAGTCTTATCTTATCACACTTGATATTTTCCTAATTATGAGCTAATTCGAGAAAACTCGAAATGTGCAATACATAGTGAATTTTGTATAATAGAATATTATACAATTCCAGGTACTAAACAACACCGAAATAACTTGATTGAAAGATGAATCATATATGATCATAAACCCGCTACTTACGATTTAAAGTACAGTAAAACATTCCAAGAATTTATAGATTATCAAAGGTCTGAATTTAACAGCTATAATAGAACGCATTTTGTGAAGAATATTGTTTATAAAAGGCCTATCTCAAGGATTAATTTTAACAGTTTTCAGATGGGGTTGTTCAAGTAAATATTCCTTGACTCACTGCTATATGCAGTTTCAACTCCAAAATTCTAAAGTTTATATTGAAGGGCTGGGAAAAATCAAATGGTTTGTAAGTCAGTCATCACAATTTTTTTTTTTTTTTTTACAAGGGTAAGGACATATTGAAAGAGAGATGAAGAGACTTAGAACTTCCTATTGCTCATTGGAGCAAGCACCTTGTTACCTCAAGCAATAACAAAATCCAATAATACCATCTGAAGTCCGATTTAGCTCGTCGGTTTGGAAAAAAAAATCTTTCGCGAAGGGAAAATATTTTTATTTCCAATTTCACAAAACTTCGATTTTTACCATATTTTATGATGATTACGAATTTCTGTGCGATATATATATTTTTTAATTTGAATAAAATTAAAACCTGTCGCCTGTAGCCACTCTTGTAGTTTCATATGGACATAAGCTCTTAACAATCTGAACTATTATTAGCTTACATTAAAAAATATTCGTATTCTTTAATGTCATATTTGAAGTTAAAATTATTTTATTTGAGAATATTATGGAACTATAGAATATCATAAATGGTGTGCCTATAGGATTGCAATTAAAAGTTGAACGAAAGTGCTTGTATGTTATTTATTATAACACGTCAACGATATTTTTATATGTTGAAGTATTCAGTGTATTATTTTACAAATACCGATCTAGAGAATCATATTTTATCTTATTATCATTTTTGTTAACATTTTTCCGTAGATTAGAATTAAGCATGTGGGCTAATAGTGAGAATATTTTGGGTTCGATATTTGCATTGGCTGCAGATATGGTTTTGTGCTTAAACCAAAACAAACAGTGTTATGGTTTCTTTTGTCTGGAATTTTGCGTGAAGTTACACGATTACACTTGTTATCTTGAGGTTAGGTACAAAACAGAACTATTTATAGCTGATTTACTTTTGAAAATTGTTTAATAAACAACCGGAAGCGTAAATAAGTTTTGTTGCTGGGTTGTTTGGAATTGTTGTGTTTTTTTTTTGGGCGCAAAGCAACAGTACTATCTGCGTCAAATAACCGGTATAAAATGAAAGGGTAAAACTATATAAAAAGGTAAAAAAGAAATAAGTTAAAATCAAAGTAATGCCCAAAAGTCAGGTAAAAAATCAACAAAAATGAAAAAGGACCAGCGATCTGTAAAAAAAAATAAAAACTTAATCAAGTTGGAAGTGTCACTGTCGCTAATGACACCGTCAGCGGGGATGCTATGGTAAAACTTGAAGTTTGGTAGCGAACTGACGCAGTGAGGGTCCAGATGACACTCGTGGATGTCATGATCTTTCCCTACGTAACGATTACACGTCATAGAACAAGATGTATTAGAATGTCCGAACTGCTGACCCTGGAAACACCTGAGATTCGGAAATATAAAGACTTACCCTACAGTTCAGATAATCTGCTTTAGCAGTGGCAGGCGGATGTGGTGACGTAAACATCAATACAAGAACATTGGTGGACAGAATAACTTCTTTTTTTAATAATGGAGATATGTCGCACAGCATAAACTCCTTGGCTGCAGAAACCAGCGAGGATCTCCAAGTTGAGAATGATCCATAAATTCCTCTCAACATTCACTCCTCGGGAGGAATTCAAAGCAACTTCAATGGGTATATCCTCAGGAGGAGTTACCTGTGTTTCGATGTAGATGTTTCCACTAAGACATCTCCAGAACGTAGCTTCTTAACTGCCTTTGGAGAGTCAGCAAGCTTCTCTAATCCATTCTGAACAAAAAAGGGAAACATATGCCCTAAAAGTGTCTGATAATGAATGCATGATCAATGATGGATTTAAGGTCGTGTGGGCCAAAGGGCTAATCATTTTTGTGGGCCTTACACTCCATGTAATTTTACTCAGAATAAAAGTACCAATAAAATTAAGACCATGGGCTGTAGGGTTAAGCCTCCTCTAGCCCCCCACTGTACATAATGAAGATACGAGGTATAGGTACAGAATAGAGTGGATAGTGCTGTTTAGAGCCTTCCAAACGTGGCCGCTTTCCAATCAACGTTTTTCTTTTGTTGTTGTTGTTTTATTGGGCCACAGTGTGTAGGATCCATGAAAAAGGAAAAACTTCAGTGTCCACTTACTCCACCCACTATGGAGTCCAACAAGAAGACGCAATACAACGCTAATGCCGAGCATTGTGGAGACGCCAAGTTTTCGTGGGCACTATATCCAAACACTAGTATCAGAAACAATGTCCACAATACCCGTTAAGAATGTCTCAAAGTGCTATTTGGTTGACCCTAGCCAAACAAAACCAGCCGATTGACCCGGGGGAATCACCTCAGGACCGCTGTTTCTAGTAATTCAGAGTCAAACTAGCGTGTTAAAGTGCCACTGACATAACTGACCAATGAACCACACCCCTCAACTATCATGATCCTCTACTTCCTTCCTCGGATCGCCTCGCACGTGGATGGCAGACAGAAAATACAGAACCTTCCCTGCAACGTTTCCTCACCTCGAGGGACGCAAAAATAATACAAGAGAAACGGTTAAAAGATCTAACATCCATTCTTCAGGTTACTGTTACATAAGTCTTAAAATTATGTCTATACATAACGGTCAAATTATTTTTCATCTGTTTTAATAAAAAACGATATTTTTGGTTGATTCCTATTCATACTTAGTCGTGAAAACGTGAACTTTGAAGCATTAAACGCACTTTGTTGGAACGAATTCAGACCGATTGTGGTTAACGTTCTCGAGTATGAATCTGAGGATCCATGGTATGCATTGCATTGCAGCACAATCGCGCTCTATGTCTTGACTTATATGACGTTATATGAGTAATAGTCAAATCGTACTATTTGATTACAGAAGCTCAAACATTGTCAGTGGGTGTTGTTGACTAGCTACCTTCGGTTCAATGTATTGGTTCAAGACTAAGGACGGCTTGCATAAATAGATGTTGTGTGGCCATAAGCGCGAAGGCCTGACACAATTAACGAGGTTCTTATGCTAATCAATTGGTATGTTGCTGCAAATTTACACTTTTGTACAGCACCAACACGATACTTTGGTGTTACAGTAGAAATAGGAAAAGAGTACACGTGCTATCCTGCGCAATAAATAAAATGCAATTTCCAGTTACTACTGGAAGACGCTTTCTACTCTCTGTGTTCAGGAAATCAAGAAGGTATAACACAAGCATAACGCGTTAAGTCACATGTACATAAGTAACCAAGCAACCTTTCACAGCGCGTTTGTTTCTCTGTACCACGGAGAACGAAGCGTAGTGTTCGTTGGTTAACAGCAGTGTTTCATGAACTATATAGAAAGAAATCATGGTGTATGTTTGTTTGTTTTCAATTTGGCGAAAAGATACACGAGGGCTGTCTGTGCTAGTCATCCCTACTTTAGTAATGTGAGACTAGAGGGAAGGCAGCTAGTCATCACCACCCATCACAAACCTTTAGGTTACTCTTTTTATCAACGAATAGTGGAATTGATAGTGACTTATAACGTCTGCACGGCTGAAAAGGCGAGCAATGTTTGGGTGGAAGGGGATTCGAACTCGCGAAGAAACAAGTGCGAGTCGAGAGCCTTAACCACCTGGCCATGCCGGGCCCTTCTCTTCTTAGCAATGCTAAAAACTTTTTAAAATGACCTTTTTACTTGTAATAGTTTGCTGCTAACTTTATATCTTAACTTACACTACAAAACCTTCAAAGTATCCTTAACTCAGCTGCTAAATGAAGTCACAGTTCTCCCTGATACACTTTCCCCCAACTACTAAAGACATTTTTAAGCAGGCATGTTTAAGATTTCCTTCTAGTGTTAATTACAATGTTCCAAAGTTTTATTAATTTACAAGTTCTGCTCGAATAGGATGTTTTTACAATAAAAGCGCTAAACGAAGAGTCTTGTTTACAACCTTTCTTGCAGCTAAAATTCTTGACTTTTACAAAACAAAAATAACACAGTAGTTGTTCAGAAAAGTTAATATGGAATTCAGTCTTTTTATTGATTTTTTGGAAGAAATTGTTTAGAGCAAAATATTGTTCAAATTACGTTCTATATTTATTTTGGAAGTAATATAAAATAAACTAATTAATCCGAATTTTGAACTTGAATTAACTAACTAGCTTTGTTGAACTACTAGTGACACTAGCCAATTAGCCCTGAAACTTGTACGAGTGTTTCACGGTGTACACCGAATCAACGAGGTTTCTTAAGTTTTCTCAGAATAACGAGAAACAAGAGCTCTCAGAATACTGTTGTACTTCAACTTTTAAATAAATTGGACTTTTCGAAACTTCACTTGCTACTTGTATACGCGTGCATTGTCTTCCTGAGACAGAATACAAACAAAAATGTAATACAAAATGGTTATGCTACTTAGGCCTAATTTATCGAATTAGCTCAATGGCAAGACCATACTAGTTAGGCTTAGTCCTAACTTTGTAATTTCAACTTTCGTCTTTTTAAAGCTATAATTACGTTGATTAAGAGTTTTTTCCCCCCTTATTTATTTCCAGATGTCGTTAAATACTTAAACATGTATCTGATAATTCGAAATAACTTCAATCGATTCTTCTCACCGCTATAATATAGAGCTAATATACGAAAGAGTACAATGTATTAATTTCCATTACCAATTTCCATCAGCAGTTTGTAATTTTTTTGGTTGCTTTCCTCTTCTAGTCGAAATAGAGGTCTCTTAGGAACGAAATAAAATTGCATTTTTGTAATGGATGATACACAAAGGATAAGCTAACAGTTTCCGAAACATTATAGTGTTATTTTGTTGCCAGAGTACGTTACTGAAAGTATTCAATTAATTTTTACCATTTTACCAATTAATCTAATTCCTTAGTATCGAATTTTAAAGTTATAAGTTCTAAAACCTGTTGCTATTTTGAAGCTAAGCACAAAGCTACACAAACGTCTACCATAAGTATCGAAACCTAGTTTCTGGCGTTGTAGGTTCGCAGACATACTGCGATGGCACTGGGAGGCGTTCTTTTTAAAACCCATAATTTTCGAGCTGTATAGTTTACAAACGTTCCATTGTCGGAGGTAATCAAAACACCATAATCACGATTACAAACACATTCACATTGTAAACTGACAATGGACATTTGATCATATATTCACATTAAAATCAATATTTCTGCACATTGGAATGGATATATCAGTGAAAATGAATGCCTGTACCACATGTGCACACATTTGTAGAAGTGGCGTCGACACGAGTGAATAGGCAAATGTGAAGGTGTGTATAACTAAATTTTGGTTATTCGTCGGTTTTCGACTTTGGCATAAAAACCGAAACTAGGGTGAATATGCCAGATAGCTCTTTATATTTAGCTTCTGATGACTTGGAGAAAATAAAATTCAAGTGACCTTTGTATTGCTTTAATGCGGCCGCCAACATAGCACATTCTCCGATGCATATGTATCGTTGTTGTTATGGTGGTTGAGAATCCCGAGGCATGAATAAATAACTAAATAGTTCTTATCTGTTGTTTCTGACAGGATAACTGATGGTCGTGTATCACGGTCACGTTTCTGGGTTTGGGTATACACTTTGTTTTATCCCCGTCTACAACATCGCTATCTTTAATACCGTGAGGACACGGTTTGTTAACTTGGACACGTGATAGGTTTGTGGATAATATCATATTCGCAGATTAGTGATACTGTACGGGTTTAGATGATAATTGATGTTTAAAAGGTAATGAACTTTGACTAACAATATTTTACCAGGTTTTTACTTAAAAACGGAATCAATTAAAGTTATAAACAGGTCGTCGGTGAGGTGGGTTTATGTGGGTTTTTCTTGTAGCAAAGCCACATTGGGCTATCTGCTGTGTTCACTGAGGGGAATCAAATCCCTGATTTTAGCGTTGTAAATCGGGAGACTTACCGCCGTTTTAGCTGGGGACTCGTCGGTAGAAATCAAAGGACACAAAATATTTAATACAATTTTATAGCTAAGAACAAATTTAATTACAAACGTACTCGACATTTTAGTTGTCTCCTGGCGGATCAGGCCCGGCATGGCCAGGTGGTTAAGGCACTGGACTCGTAATATGAGGATCGCAGGTTCGAATCCCCGTCATATCAAACGTGCTTGCTTTTTCAGCCGTGGGGGCGTTAGATAGTGACGGTCAATCCCAGTATTCGTTAGTAAAAGAGTAACCCAAGAAATGGCGGTGGGTGGTGATGTCTAGCTGCCTTCCCTATAGTCTTACACTGTTAAATTAGGGACGGCTAATGCATATAGCCCTCCTGTAGCTTTGGGCGAAATTCACAACAAACCAAAACCTGGCGGATCAAAGACAATTTTTATGGTTCTTCGCCGTGGACAGACCGTAAATAGCCCATTATATACATATGGGCTAAAAATAGCAACAACACATTAACTTGTTACACAAGTAGATCATACAGCCTTTCCATGTAAGGGTTAACTAAAGTTAATAAACCATGATTTGTTTTTGGACGCTCACTATGTACATAAGTAATACAATGTATATTATTTAGGTTTAAACATAATAAACTATGCGAATTTGTACTTATTTTATATGTCAATGATTAGGTTTATGAAACAAAAAAAGGTTTAAATATTAATTAATAGATCTCCTTATTATAAAGTCATTTTAGTTGGACTAATATGAGACTGTGTTTTGTAAATTGTTTGAAGAAACAACTCATAATCATCAACATGTAAGCATAATTTGCAATGTGTTGTTTGTTTTTGAATTTCGCGCAAAGCTATACGAGGGTTATCTGCGCTAGCCGTCCTTAATTTAGCAGTATAAGACTAGAGGGAAGGCAGCTAGTCATCACCACAATTCTTGGGGTACTCTTTTACCAAAGAATAATAGCATTGATCGTCACATTATAACGCCCCCACACGGCTAAAAGGGTGAGTACGTTTGGTGCGATGGGGATTCGAACCCGCGACTCTCGTATTACGAGTCGAACGCCTTAACTACTTGGTCATGCCGAGCTCTTTGTGGTGTTAGTTGAGGCTCAAAATGTATCTCTTGATACACCACTTACAAAGATGTACAACTTCTATCACCCAATGTATTTCCAGTGTTAATACTTGTGTACCTATTTCCTAAGCCAATTCAAGAAAGAACTTTTAATGCGAATGTTGATAAAAAACTTTCTGATTAGTATTTTACTGTCATTCAAAAGTGAATTAATATAAAGAAAGTCTAATTAATACTAATTTTTTGTAGAAATATACTTGAAATATTAGCTCATACTTTTGAATTATTTTGTTTCTACACTTGGCAAAGTTACAGTTGACCTGTAGTTGACCTTTTTTTATTGTCTTGTATGGAGGTCGTGTTATTGAAGTTTACTTTTCTGATATTTATATATTTGGTCCAGAGTCTAGTTGTTACGCAAAATTATATAAAAGTATGACTTTTTAAAATCACGAATGGTTATGTTATACGTTTTTGTGGCTTTTTGAATATCCGTAGTCATCAATGTTAATTCAACATCTATGTGAGCTATCGAAGGAAATGATATTGGAGAAGTTGTTTTAGCATATGTATTCTATTTTTAAAAAGAAACATATTGAACCTTAGACTTCCAGGCACGCAGCCCAGTACAATAATATCTAGGCAATACCCTATTACAGATATTCCTTTGTAGAGCGAAGTTGTTATGTGAAATATAATTTTGTCAGCAGCGTTGGGAATTAGTAAAACCACATGGATCCCCCGCTAGTTCAGCGGTAAGTCTACGGATTTTCAACGTTAAAATCGGGGGTGCGATTCCACTCGGTGGGCTCAGCAGATAGACTGATGGGGCTGTGCTACAAGAAAACACAAGACCACATGGATTACTGACATCTGGTTCACGATAAACACAAGTACGTATATATTTTGTTTTACTGAAAAATAAAATATTTTGTTTGGAATTTTATATTTAACGTCAACAGTTTTCGAATTTCTAGTTTAATTATTTAACGAAAATGACCTTGTTGTAACTGTTTTGAACTTTGAAGTCTAAGGGGAAAACAATTTCATTTTTTTTAGCGATAAAGTGATCGTTTTTAGAAAATAAGAGATCAACCGATAGCGCTCGTGACTGGCGGGTGCTTCGTGAATACAAGAGAAAGTGATATTAGTTGACTATGTTTAATCCAGTTGAACAGCTATAAAGTTACGTTTTCTCTGAGTAACGATTAGAAACTTCAAAAGAGTTATGTAGGTAGAACAATTGCAATAAAAGTAACCAATAATTTTGAGAACTAGGTTTTATAAAACGATTTCAAACGTCATGGGCTCAAATCATACTATTTGTGCTCTGTAAGCCTGTAAGTATAAATATTATACCTGTTGCACCGGTTTTAACTGTCTGCTCTGGATGGGGGCAATCTAATCAACTCATTGTTTCCCAGAATTTGATTAAAAGTATTCTTTTTTGCTGTGCTTGAGTTTGTTTGGATTTGTGATGCCATTTTAATTTGTGGTGACTTATTAATTTGTTCACTTGAGAGTTCGTTGTTGTGTGTGTTAGTTTCCTGTAAAATAATTCCGTTTCGTTTTTCACCTTAAATTATTGCGACTTCTGTTTTGTAATAAGAATAGTAATCTCGCTCAAAGCTACACGAGATACATATGCGTCAGTCGTCCCTGATTTATCAGTGTAAGACTAGAGGGAAGGCAGCTAGTCATCACCACTCATAGCCAACTCTTGGGCTACTCTTTTATCAACGAACAGTGGAATTGATCGTAACGTTATAATGCCCCCGCAGCTGAAAGTGCGAACATCTTTTGTTGTGACGGGGATTCGAACCCGTGAGCCTCAGATTACGAGTCGAGTGCCTTAATTACCTGGCCATGCCGGCCCAAGACTAGAGGGAAGGCAACTAGTCATCACCACCCACCGCCAACATTTGGGCTACTCTTTTATCAATAAGTAGTGGGAATTACCGTCACATATAAACCCCAACGGCTGAAAGAGCAAGCATCTTTTGTTGTTACGGTGATTCAAACCTGCGAGCCTCAGGTTACGAGTCGAGTGCCTTAACTTCTGGCCATGTCGGGTCTAATATCTTTTTTTTTATATCAAGCTTTAAGAAAAGTATTTTTGTACGAAAAAGTATTAACGAGCAAGCTTTTTTAAAACTGTTAAAGTATTGTTATATTTTAGTCTTAACTTTCATATTTAGTTGTATGAAAGAAAACGTCATACGCGCCCCTTCTGTTGCATGCTTTGCATGTCGCCGTAATTATTATAAATTTTTAATCGTGTTTGGTTATTTTTATCTTTGCGCTAAAAACAATGTTATTAGAAGAAAAATAAGGCATAGTTTTCGATTAATTTTGGTGGACAGATTTTGTGTCACTGATGGACCTAACACATCGTTTTTCAAGATTGATTAAAGACGAAGTTCCCTCGAAAACTTAATTCTCAGACTCACGAGAAGAACAAAATTGGAAGTGCAATATTGTAATACCTTTTTCAGGAAAACAACCAAAACTGTATTTTAAAACTGGGTTTTATTCAAGGCAAATATATGGTTAAGTAAACATTATCTCAGCCTATTCGTCTTCTAAGTGAATATAAGCTTTACAAATGCGAAAATACAAAGAATATTTTGGGTGAAAAAACAAAATGAGCTATAACCGATAAAGACAGAATGAACGAACTTAAGACATTATGAAGTCGTCATGGAACTATAACCAATTAAAAAACAACAACAGACAAACGTAAGACATTCTAATAAAGTCGTCATGAAACTTTATCTAATTCTTATGCTGTTAATACATCGTCCCTGAAAGTTTAAACCACGTTTGAAATTTTATCAAATTACACAAAATCTAGAGAGTTGTAAACGTGCCATTGATTTAATTAAATCAGTTACGTATTTTAGAAGACCGAAACTTCAATCTCTACTTCCTTAGATTTGCCAGAATAATAAATGGTGTAAGGCTGGGCAGGACCTGGTGGCTAAGGCCTCGTTTCATACCACTTTTACACAACACTAATTCGAAATTCGTTAAGGACTGCTTAAGAAAAGCGAAAAGAAACCTGTGATCTGTAATCGAATGAGGTTTTAATCACTTTTATGTTCAATATATATCAAAATAAGTAAAACTTAGATCGAGGTTAGGGAAACTCGAAAACCTGTACCTTGTTCATAAGAAATTATAAATGGTGGATAATGATTTATTTTTGCTAGGGTAACGAACTTCACTCACACGCAATAGTTTTAAGATGACGTTCTTAATGATTCAGACCCCATTTGTGATAGCAATTGTTCAAAAAAAAATACAGCTCTAGGCTACAGAAGACTAATTAAACCCGTTGTGCCATCTGGAAAACATCGTGTTACTTCCTGTAACCAGTAATCACGGGATATTGAATACTGATAGGTTTTAATTTTACATGTTTTAAAAGTCGGCTTTGAACGCACTTAGCCAAATATGTGTCGTTTTGCCCACCAAAAAGTCTAAGGTTCGAGCTGCGATAGGCCGTTGACCACATTTTCAACAGTGTAAACGCAACTGCCAATCCAGATACTTGGGTAGCATTACTTTTTTACGTAGCAGGTGTTTTTGAGTTATGTCTTTCTTCTGATTAATAATTCTAAATTAGAACTCTGGCTTGATGTTTCAACTGACGTGTCGCACATAGTGCTATTCAGGTTGAAAATATTACAAAATACGCTTTGAAGAATAAAGCAGATGACAGTATTGTTATTCTATGATAATGTGTAATATATTTCTGTTGGTATAATGGTGTTTTAGAAAAACATTTAGCTTAATTAGTTTGGAAATAACAACCATACGAAACATTCATGTTGGCCCTATTAGAAGTTTCTTTTTGCTTTATATATAGACACACACACACACACACACAAACTCATAGGGATCATAAAAGTAAATTTTTTATATTATAATCATTCTACAAAACATATGATTAGAGTCCACCCTGTTGATTTATTCTAATGTTGATGTTATATGCTTCAAAACTGTCTATCAGAAAATAAAATATGTAACCTGTCTTTTGCCAAAATATAAAAATGAAGAGTCAGAACCACTCTCTACAAAAACTGTCTGATCAGTTAGAAATACTCTACTGTGCATGAACTCACTATGATAGCACTATTTCATAGATCCAAGATTTATAATACTCATTAAGTTTTATAATGTCCTAACTGAAGAATTTTCTTTCTTTGAATGATATAAAGTTAATTAGTTGGGTCATTAGTAACTTGTAAGTATAATATCGTTTTTTCTTCTTCCTTCAGCAAGTGACGAGAATACTATTCATTTCAGAGAAAGACCTTTAATGGACTGTAACTTCCTGTTAGTGGACTGTAACTTTCTGTTAGTGGACAGTAACTTCCTGTTAGTGGACTGTAACTTTCTGTTAGTGGACTGTAACTTTCTGTTAGTGGACAGTAACTTTCAGTTAGTGGACTGTAACTTCGTGTTGGAATATTGGAGACTACGTTTTCGGAATTCATACTTAGGTATCAACATAGATGGAGAATATTGCTCTTTAGAACAAATTCAGATTTGTTTATTTGTTTGTTGAGTTTCGCAAAAAGGTAGTCAAAGTCCACCTGTGCTAGCAATTCCTAATTTTGAAGTAAGAGGCAGCTATATAATACCACCCACTGCTATCTCTTGAGTTATCATTTTACCAACAAATAGTGATGTAGACCGTCACATTATAACACCTACACGGCTAAAAGAATAAGATGTTTGGTGACGGGATTCGAATACGCGACTGGTGGGTTGTGAGTCGAGCGCCATAACCACCAGTCCATGTTAGGCCCAACTGAGAAGTTACACAAAGTTTATAAATAGATAATGCTTTATTATACGAAATTATTGAATATTTATCAAGTAATACAATAAATAAAAATAACAAGACACACAAGACACTATGTAAATCATTATTATAAATGACTATGAAATTTAAAACAAGTACAATTAGTCACTTGTTTTTCAGTCGTTTGGTTAAAAAAAAGAAAGAAAAAATGAACGACAAAATCTAACTTTCGTAAACACTAATAATATAATATATAATAATATAATATATAACTGATACCACACGGTGTAAAAGTATTACAGAAAGCAATACCGAATCATTAACGGACTAAATTTGCTTGGATTCTTTAGGTGGACAAAAATTAAACTTTCTATGTGGAAGCCTTTATAACAGCAATCATAGTATAATGACCAGAGTGTCGTCCACTAATACTAGGCTTCAGGCAGACAGAGACCAGTAAAGTTCAACTCTAATACTATATTATTTGACCCAAGCCACCTTAGAAGACAAATTAGACAAAAAGTTTTATTCATAATAAATTTCAAATAAACTGTTTTATATCATTGGTAGAATATTTCTAATAACACTATGTAACACAAATTTTATTCGTGGATAGTATGTGCTATTTCTTCAGTGCTTATATTGTAAAAATACAGAAAATAGCCATTGTTCCCTTCAAACTTTGCTTTTGTGACCTGTATAACGAAATTTAGAAATTAACCTATTTTCTATGTAAAAACGGGGCCCGGCATGGCCAAGCCTGTTAAGGCGTGCGACTCGTAATCTGAGGGCCGCGGGTTCGCATCCCGGTCGCACCAAACATGCTCGCCCTTTCAACCGTGGGGCGTTATAATGTGACGGTCAATCCCACTATTCGTTGGTAAAAGAGTAGCCCAAGAGTTAGCGGTGGGTGGTGATGACTAGCTGCCTTTCCTCTAGTCTTACACTGCTGAATTAGGGACGGCTAGCACAGATAGCCCTCGAGTAGCTTTGTGCGAAATTCCAAAACAAACAAACAAATGTAAAAACGGACAGATTTGCACATTTTCATTTATATAAGGTCTGAATAAAACAACATATGAATCAAGATTTACATGTATTTATACTAAAGATATACAAAAATGTTTAGAAGTGAGTAGTTTTTCAAGATTTGCGACTGTAATGTAAATCACTTTCATGTATCAGCCCCCAAATATAGTCTTACATCATGTTTTCATTATACGCTCCCAGGTCACAAAAGCAAAGTTTGAAGAGAAAAGATAGGTCTTTTCCATTCATTTTAGGCATCAACAATTGGGAAATAACACTTTCTGTCCAGGAACAAGAAAAAGTAAACATTTTATTACGTGTAGTGTAATATGAATAAAATACTATTTGAAAAGTTGTGATACTTAGAAACATTTACCCGAATGTAAATCTTAAAATATTATTTACACACACATATAAATTATCGTGTTTAATTTAAAGAATGAATATACTTTATATTAAACAAACAACTCAGCTGTAGGGTATTGTTTCTTTCTTTCTTGAATTTCGCGCAAAGCTACACGAGGGCTATCTGCGCTAGCTGTTCCTTATTTAGCGGTGCAAGACTAGAGGGAAAGCAGCTAGTCATCACCACCCACCGACATTTCTTGGGCTACTCTTTTACCAACGAATAGTGAGATTGACCGTCAAATTATAACGCCCCAACGGCTGAAAGAGCGAGCATGTTTAGTGTGACAGAGATTCAAACCCGCAACCCTCGGATTACGAATCGAGTACCTTAACAACCTGGCCATGCCTGGCCAGCTATAGGGTATGAAAATTATTACATATATAATGACGTCATTAAGATACAAGTAGTTTTATTCTGAGTTCATTTCAAGTGTAATGTTTAATTTTGCCTTGCAAGCTTGCTTCAGAGAATACTTTTCAAAATGAAATATGTTTTATTTGCATATTTCCAAAACTAAAAGTAAGCGAAACTGTGAAGCTATTGAATATGCAGTGTAAGCTTGGCTGTGCTACTTATTGGAAGTAAAATATTGTTACTGGAATTTTGATACGTGCTTTCAAATTTCAACAATAATGTATACATGTCATGTTTAAAAGACAGTCATCAAAAAGAAAACTTATTTTAGTTTCATAGTCGAACTGATATGAATAGTTATTTAAATGTGCCAGAAGTTAATAAATGTAACCAGTAATCAACCCATAGGAACGGACCTCTCAAGTTCGATCGCTATTTAAGTACCGGTCGTTTGGAGTTAATGTATTCGAAAAGCGTTCACTAAACACTTAGGAACAAACTTTAAGTTATTTTTGTGAAATTGTTTAGTTGCTGCCAGTTGCGGGTTCGAATACCCGTCACACCAAACATGCTCGCACCTTCAGCCGTGAGGGCTGTATAATGTGATGGTCAAAGAGTAAAAGAATAGCCCAAGAGTTGGCGGTGGGTGGTAATGAATAGCTATCTTCCCTCTAGTCTTACACTGCTAAATTAGGGACGGCTAGCGCAGATAGCCCTCCTTTGGCTTTGCGCGAAATTCAAACAAACAAAGTAAACATCTTTGATATATCTCATTCTATTGGTTTAGGCACGGTCATATGACCTGAAAGATGTGCACCAATCACCGACTAGGAAACTTAATTGGGTTAAGTTGTATAATACGCACCTAAAGCGATTGACGCTGCAAACGCATATAATTATATATAAAAGTTTTAACCATTGACACTTGCACACATCGACTTTATTAAGACACAAACAATCCGGAAACAACTATTAAAATCCTTCATTATTATTCTAAAATATTTCTGTTAAAATACGACCCACTCTAGAAAAAGAACGGTAAACCATTTGAATTTTGCCTTAAAATCCTTCAAAGCACAAAACCCTAAAATGTCATTATTATCCAAGACATACAATAAGTTGTAGTAGTTTTGTAACTACATATCATTGAATGTATATTGGTAGTGTGTTGCCCTGCAAGTTTTCTAAGAATGTGTTAAATCCCATGGTGTGTATTTTAAAACACAATTTTTATAATACACCACGCACTTAACAAGCAGCGACCTATATTATGAATCATTTTATTTGACGTGAGCCACGGATGACACTTGTGTATCTTTCTCCACTGAGAATAACTTTCTTTTTTAAAGACACGAATTAAAATTCGACAGCCTACTGTGATCTTTTTTTTTGATTCAGAAGTAATTTTTTACCTTATGAGGATGCTCATAATATTACTACTACTGCTCATCTCAGCTGAAAGTTGTAATCAAAGTAATAATGGATTTTACACCTTCATGCACTGCAACCTTTGCTCGACAAGTGTTAGAATTTATTACTTTCGATTTTTCCGGACTCACATTGACGTTGGAAACAAATAGCTAAACACAAGTGTGCTTGGCAACTTTGAAAGTCAAGGGTTAGTGAGATGAGACAGCGTTCGGCACACTAGGTATATATTGTATGTAAATAAATCAATATACTTAATGTTCTGCAATATATTAATTGTTTATAGCCGATTAAAATCACCACAGTAAAACAATAATGAGCACAATATAAAACATAAACAATATAACGAAGTTGAAATTCAAAATTATGCATATGCTATCATCACTCCTTGTCGTCGTCTTCCAGTCATAATGAATAATGATTGGGGTCACAGCACCCAAATGCGTTGCGGAAGATTCCATCTATCACACAAGATCCCTTCGCCGATGTAAAACTTGACAGAAACTAAGGAGAATTAGTTTAGGGTTAGCAGTTGAGTGTTTTAATCCACAATGTCTGAAATGCGACTGCCTTCCACTGTATGCAGCCAGTTACCTTTACCATTTCTAAATATTTTAATTAACCCCAAACGTTTTGCAAAATTGAACCATGAACTTCTATTCTTTTATTTAATAACTATGTTAAATAAAAAAACAGCACCCTTACTATTCAAGTATAAATCGGCTGAGCTGTTGCAAGCTTAGCTACCTGAGGTTGATCATTCCGCCCAGGTATCCTGAACTATTCTAAAGGTGATTATTAGCTACTCAGACCAAGAAACTATCGCCCTCTAGCCACCCCCCCCTCCCATGGCTCAGCGGTATGTCTGCGGACCTACAACGTTAAAAACAGGGTTTCGATGCCTGTGGTGGGCAGAGCACAGATAGCCCTTTGTGTAGCTTTGTGCTTAATTCAAAACAACAATTGTCCTCTAATTTTTCCATAATGTAGTGTCCGTGAAAGAGAGTTTAACCTTTAACATTGTTTCATATTTATTACACAATTGTAAACAAAATGTGAAGAACCCAGTCCTGATAATCATTATCTTTCAGTTTATTTTTGAATAATTTAACATTATCCATAAAATGAATTACTGTTTAAAATATTTTGAATTGGAAAACGATAAATCTCTTATAACAGTATCGACGGAGCAGTGCTGTTAGGTGTGGATAAACCAACAGTATCGACTGACCAGTGCTGTTAGGTGTGGATAAACCAACAGTATCGACGGACCAGTGCTGTTAGGTGTAAATAAACCAACAGTATCGACTGACCACTGCTGTTAGGTGTGGATAAACCAACAGTATCGACTGACCAGTGCTGTTAGGTGTGGATAAACCAACAGTATCAACTGACCAGTGCTGTTAGGTGTGGATAAACCAACAGTATCGACGAACCAGTGATGTTAGGTGTGGATAAACCAACAGTATCGACGGACCAGTGCTGTTAGGTGTGGATAAACCAACAGTATCGACTGACCAGTGCTGTTAGGTGTGGATAAACCAACAGTATCGACTGACCAGTGCTGTTAAGTGTGGATAAACCAACAGTATCGACGGACCAGTGATGTTAGGTGTGGATAAACCAACAGTGTCGACTGACCAGTGCTGTTAGGTGTGGATAAACCAACAGTATCAACTGACCAGTGCTGTTAGGTGTGGATAAACCAACAGTATCGACTGACCAGTGCTGTTAGGTGTGGATAAACCAAGAATGAGAAAATCAGATTCGCTTCTCTTGTTAAAAATAGTTAATTGTATTCTGTATTTTGTTAACTTAGTGTTTGCGTCTAAATAATGAACATGGACGTCACTGTTATAGCTTCTTTCTCTTATAACTTGAGTATGTTATGTTTTGATCAAAATTCATGTTATTGAGTGAAATTAAATCGTCTGTGTAACGAAACGTTAAGATGTAATACGTGTTTCAAAAGAGAACTTTCATAGAAAAGCAGATACATATTGGCCATGCTAAAAGAGAAATTAACACCAATTGGAATACCCACTGTTTGTTTGTATACCTTTTCATTAAAGGTCATAGAACTATTATATGTACAAATCCCAAGTATATTTTTACGTTGATATTTGGTGAACTTATGATTTGGAATAATTATTTTTAGATCTATAGATTTATCGTATAGGTCATTAAAGACCGTATTAAAATCATTTAGACCTGGTTTGGTATTTAATGTTGTGAAATCATAAGTAATAACAGAGTTAGCTATTCGTTTGTAAAGTGGTTGAAACTATTTGATCAATCCAAAACAGGAATATTTTTTCTGATACAAAAATAATTGTCAGAATGATTTAAAAACAGTAAATTTATTTTCTAAAATGAAACATTATTAAATTGTTGTTTGTTTTTTAATTTCGCACAAAGCTACTCGAGGGCTATCTGTGCTAGCCGTCCCTAATTTAGCAGTGTAAGACTAGAGGGAAGGCAGCTAGTCATCACCACCTACCACCAACTCTTGGACTATTCTTTTACTAACAAATAGTGAGATTGACATTATAATGATCCCACGGCTGAGAGGGCGAGTATGTGACGAGGATTCGAACCCGCGATCCTCAGACTACGATTCGAATGCTTTAACCACGCTGCCATGTAGGGCCTTTATATTAGTGTTCCATATCAATGGCTTTCTTTAACTTAGTAAACATTGTATATTTATTTAAAATCATTTTTGTAAATGTATTTGGTGTATCGCTTTCATTAGTTAAGATATGTGCATATAACTTTTTACATATAAAACCATAATTACAACTGGCTTTTTCAATGGATGTTATAATAAATAGTTTATGAAATTTTTTAGTTTTATTTTTAAAATTAGTGAAGGAATATCTATTTTATATTTAGACAAATTTAAAGTTTTATGGAATTAATAAATAATAATTTTCATTTGAAAAAAAAACAAGGAGGTAATAAGTTTTTATTTAGTAATTTAATAATACAATCATCAATGTTTTCAAAGATTTTCAGAGTGTTAACTTTATTTGTTTTTAACCTGATTCTAAATTTAATATATTTTTCTAAGAAATACATCAATATTTTTATGTTCTCCGTTGGTACAGCGGTAAGTCTATGGAGTTACAACGCTAAAATCATGGATTCGATTCACTTCGGTGGACTCAGCAGATAGCCCGATGATGTTTTACTATAAGAAAACATACACCCACACCTTGCTGACTAAAACAAGAGCCAGCTTTGTGTCCTGAGGTATATTAATTTTATATTTCTTAATATCAAATCATACTTACCGGTAGAGCCACGTGGTTAAGGCAATCGACTCGCAATGTAAGGGACGCGGGTTCGAATTCCCGTCACACCAAACTTGTTCGCCCTTTCAGTTGTGGGGGCGTTATAAAATTACGGTAAATCCTACTATTTGTTGGTAAAAGAGTAGCCCAAAATTGGCGGGGGGGGATGATGACTATTTGCCTTCCTTATAGTCTTAGACTGCTAAATTAGGGACGGTTAGCTCTTGTGTAGCGTTGCGCAAAATTAAAACAAACAAATAAATAAAACTCAGACATTTATTGTGTATATAATTTTAAAACTAGGTTTCACTTCCAATGTGAAAACTTATAATTCTTCACGAATGATGGATTAGTCATAATCGAATTTTCCGTCTATGTGTCTCCAGCCTTAAATTCGACCATCACTTTGGAGATAGTTAAAGAGGGCCTCATTATTATAGAACAATCCTGACCAAGTTTCTAGTACCGTCGAGTATTAAACATACACACAAACAGCATCTGTGTATCTTAGCTCTTTCAAATACTCAAAGGTCTCAAAGATAGTGCCTGAGTATCATACACAATCACTCACACGAAGAGTGTGTGGGACATCTTCAAAGTGTCCAAAGGTATCAAAGACAATCTCCGATTACTAAACATGATCAAAAAGACACGAGAAATATTTTTGTATCTTAGCCCTCTCAAAGTATCCAAAGTTCTCAACGATAGTGTTGCTCGAACGTAGCTATATTGAATGCAAAACAAACGTCATTATTATTTTTTAAAAGAAAAACGATCCCCTCCTTTGTTCGGTGTTCCAAGGAATAATCTTTGCAATGCTTTAATACTACCATTAAACAATTTAGATATGGTTCCATACACTGCTCATATTGTTGTATGTTTAATTAGAAGTATACGATGTGTGAATATTTTGATATACAACATACCAGTTGCTCAGAATTTAGGGGTACGACATGGCCAGGTGGTTAAGACACTCGAGTTGTAATCTGATAGTGGTGGGTTCGAATCTCCGTAACACCAAACATGCTCGCCCTTTCAGCCGTGGATCGTCGTAATGTTACGGTCAATCCCACTCTTCGTTGGTAAGAGAGTAGCCCAAGAGTTGACGGTGGGTGGTGACAACTAGCTGCCTTCCCTCTAGTCTTACACTGCTAAATTAGGGACGGCTAGCGCAGATAGCCCTTGTGTAGCTTTGCACGAAATTTAAAAACAAGCCTTTAAATAGCGAGAGGCTCCTTTTAAAATCGGGGCAAAAAATTTTGGAACAACTTAAAAAAAATAAAGTTCATGTCCTTGTTTACTATATTTAGCGTTTCGTTCTATTTTAGTTTTTACTTCATTCACTGTTTATGTGAAACAAAACATTTACTGCAACTGACTCTCCGTCAATAGAAAATGAAACTTCGAGTATCTTTTTGGCGTGAGAAAAAAGAAAAAAATAGACTGCATAAATTATTGTTTCGGCTGAAACAGATCGATTGATCATTGACACAAATCATGTGTCAATCATTGGGTCGACTAATGTTTTGTGAAAGAAATATCGGTTTACCTATTTTTGATAATTAACAATATTGGAATAAGTTTTTCGAAACGGTGTTATTCTAGGAATACGTTTTTCGTAACGGTGTTATTCAAGGAATACGTTTTTCGTAACGGTGTTATTCTAGGAATACGTTTTTCGTAACGGTGTTATTCAAGTCAGTTACCGTTACTTTTTTCTATCAGATTTATGTCTGCCAAATACAGAGTTACAAACTCAAAAATTAAAATATCATTAAATATAACCGTGAGGATCCTTGTCTCCCCTTCTCAAATTCAGAGCTTTATAAGTGAATAAACTCCTCCCCCGAAGGTATAAATCGACCATCTTTATGACGTCATATGTGAATAACAGTTACTAGTTACAGCTTTGTAGGGGTTACAGAACAAACACAGTATGTCACGAACGAAAGAACAACAGGAACCAACGTGTCCATATTTAGGATGTTGTAAACCTAATGCGTAACCTTATTTCTGCTTAAATATTGCAAAGAGTAAATCCACCAGAATATACTGCACCTTGAGTTTTGTGTTTGTTTGATTACTAAAAAAATATTTTTTTTTTCTTGGCCTAAAGCCTCATTTCGCATTGGTAGACTGTGTGCACTAAACCAGCCATAAAGAATATAAAGGCATTTTCCTTAAATTTCGGTCGGTATAAACCAATAAAAAATATGTGGATAGTTCTGTTAAATTACAGTTTGTGGAATTATGGGTGATATTACAAAACTCGGTAAATAAAACTAATGTAACTTGAATACGAGAAGATGCATGGAAAGTCATTGTTTTATTACACTTCACTAGTTTTTAGGTTACATTAACACAGGTGGAAATCACGGGATGAATGTACACTACACAGGTAACCATCACGAAATTAATGTACATTAATCAATGGGAATTAAATGTGCATTAACCCAAGTAACCATTAGATGGTTTAAGTACATTAACTCAAGTAACCATTGGAAGGTAAATGTACATTAACTCAGGTAACTATGAGGAGGCGAGTTTCCATTAATACGATTAACCGTCAGGAAATTAATTCACATAAACACTGTTAATCATGGGGAAGTGAATGTACATTAACCAAAGTAACCATTGAAAGGTGAATGTACATTAACTCAGATAATCACTTTGAAGAAAGTGCGCATGAACATCACTTATCGCCGAAAAGCAAGTGTATTGTTTGTTTGTTTTGAATTTCGCGCAAAGCCACTCTTGGGTCATCTGCGCTAACCGTCTCTAATTTAGCAGTGTAAGATTACATGGAAGGCAGTTAGTCATCACAACCCACCGCCAACTCTTGGGCTACTCTTTTACCAACGAATAGTGGGATTGACCGTCACATTATAACGCCCCCACGGCTGAAAGGGCGAGCATGTTTGGTGTGACGGGGATTCGAACTCGATGACGGGTCGAACGCCTTAACCCACCTGGCCATACCGGACCTAGCAGGTATATATTAACACATATAACCATGACAAGGTTAGTGTACATCTACACAGTTATTCACATGAGCTAAGTGTACGTAAACACCACTGAGAGCCGGATGGTAAATGTATTTAACACGAAATCACCGCTAGATGTGGTTACACTGAAAACAAAAAAAACGGCGGACATCTAAATACATTAATAAAAGTAAGAAAAAAGAACAAAAACACGAAATACTGTTGTTAATTTCGAGGTGACTTACGTGAAAAAGTCGCGTATTTCGGTGTAATAATTCAAGCGTTTTCAGAACACTTTAATTTGTAAATATAGGCCTAACGTCATGAGTTTCGAGAAACATGTAACGGATATAGAGCCATTAAAGTTCCTGTTTAACAATTGCATATTCTTAAAATAGCTTAATAACAGTCTACCAGCTTATGCCTTCTCGTCGGTCTGTTGTCAATAGTTACTTCCTACTGCATAAGATGATGGATTAATACCTTACAGAACATGTCTGTGCTAATAAATAGGAACGCTTGAAGCTTTCCACTCTGTATGGAATAATCAGCATCTACGCGTCGACTCACTAGGTGCAGAGTATCAGATTAACGGGTGTTTTCTAACTTAAATGTAAGCACATAAAACAAGTTCCAAAGAGTGAAGCCCATTTAATGATTTTGGAAGAGTATAAATAGTACAAAGCTATAATAATAATAATAATATAATAATAATAATGATAATAATAATAAAGCTGCTTAAAACGCAACATGCCCTGATAATACCGAGTTGGGTGCAAATACTGTTAAAACTTATCCCCCCCCCAAAGAAAGGCCCGGCCAGGCCAGGTGGTAAAAGGACCCCGACTCGTAGTCCGAGGGTTGCGGGTTCGAATCCTCGAACATGCTTGTCATTTTAGCGTGAGGGCGTTATAATGTGACGGTCAATCCCACTATTCGTTGGTAAAAGTGTAGCCCAAGAGTTGGCGGTGGGTGGTGATGACTAACTGCCTTCCCTCTAGTCTTACACTGCTAAATTAGGGACGGCTAGCGCAGATAGCCCTCGTGTATTTTTGCACGAAATTCAAACCTAAGAAAACCAACTCCCAAAAAAAAACTAACAAAAAGCCTTTAAAACGTTTGTTTCTACATGGTAAAATGTTCACAAATTGAGTTAATTTAAAGATTACATTAAATATTCAAGGCATGGAGGACAGGTGATTAAAAAGAGAAAAAATGTTAACAATTTTTTGTTCAATAACTCAAATGTGATCTGTTTGTTTTGAATTTCACGCAAAGCTACGCGAGAGCTATCTGCACAGCTCGCCATTCTTAATTTAACAGTGTAAAACCAGAGGGAAGGCAGCTAGTCATCACCATCCACTGCCCCCCTCTTGGACTACTCTTTTTCTAATGAGCATTGAGGTTGATCTTAACATAATAACGCCCCACAGCTAAAAGAACAAGCATATTTGGTTTAGTGGGGATTCGAAACCGCTACTCTTAAAATGTGAGTCAAGTGCTCTAAACATCTGGCCATGCGGGGTCAGATGTGATCTCTTAATTAATGTGGAGCCCTTCACCCTAGTGACACAAGGGTATGTCTGCATACTTATAATGCTATAAACTGGGTTTCGATACTCGTGGTGAGCAGAGCACTTATAATCCTTTGTGTAACTTTGTGCTTAATAACAAACAGCAAATAAAGTGCAACAAACACGTACTTAGCATAGTATATTCCGTAGTTGTAAGGAAGCCGAACATAATGGTTACTTTGTCATGTTTGAATGTATTTACATGAGGTTTAACACATCGTTAAAGGATTTTCAATAACTGCTGTGATTTACATTTTGGTGAACCTTTGGGCAGTTGAAACTCAAGACGAGTAAAACTGAAAAAAAACTGTTTGTAAGGTTTGAATATCCAAACTAACGTTTCTTCATTGCTAGTTTCACAGTATTATTGGTGAAAAACAGTTAGGTCTAACAGCCTTTAAACAAGCTGAATGTAAAATATATAAATTGTTCTTTAAAGAGATAAAAGCATCTTTGTTTTTTATTTTATTAGTGAGTTATAAAGTTGTTGTTTGTCGTTAAGCACAAAGCTACACAATCGAACCCGGATTCTGGCGGTGCAAGTCCGCAGACATTTCGCCGTGTTGCTAGGGGGTCAAGTTACAAAGAATCAATTAAGCAACATAAGACGAAATCAATAATCGTTTTTCATGTACAGAAAGTGTATTTCTTGACTACCATGAAATAGTTTTCTAATCATGAAACTTCAATAGGAATTCAAATTTGGATGCGTACAATTCTTTTCACTTCAACACTTTATTAAACGCACGGTTAACTTGCATTAAAACTGCCAGCTCCAACTACTTCACTTACCTGATCTTTAATTAAGATAAAATACTTTTTTGAACATAAAGGTTGACGAGAGAAATATATTAACGTTAAAACTAGTAGCATGGGAAAGAAAACGTGTATTACGACTCAATATACTGGGTGCAATTTGGGGTAAAACGATATCGCGCCCCCTGGTGGCACAGCGGGATGTCTATGGACTTACAATACTAGAAACCGGGATTCGATACCCGTAGTGGGCAGAGCACAGATAGCCTGTTGTGCAACTTCGTGCTTAATTCTCAACAACAATATCGTAATTAAAAGATGTAAATATGTCAACTCTTAAAAGGAACATCAGATATGAAAATTACTATTTGATGTTTTTAATCCATTGCGTACGTTTTAAAAAATAATGTTATTGTAGTTAAACATGTATAAATATATTAGCTCTAAAGCCGAAACTTGGATTTGAAAAATATTATTTGATCCAATCCAATCATTTGAGGTCTGGCAATGCCAGGTGATTAAGGCACTCGGCTTGTAATCTGAGGGTGTTGGGTTCAAATGTCCGTCACACCAAACATACTCACTCTTTCACTGTAGGGGTATTATAATGTGACGGCCAATCCCACTATTCGTTGGTAAAAGAAGAGTCCAAGAGCTGTCGGTGGGTGTTGATGACTAGTTGCCTTTCTTCTAGTCTTACGCTGCTAAATTAGGGACGGCTAGCGCAGATAGCCCTCGTGAGCTTTGCGCGAAATTAACATAAACAAACCAATCCATCGAGTGGAATTTGGAAGATAACATTATTGTAATTAAATTACATAAATACATTAACTCTGAAGCCGAAACTCAGGTTCTAAATATATTATCTGATGTCATCCAATCCACTGAGAGTATGGAAGATAACGTTAATTTAGCTAAACGTTAACTGTAAAGTTGAACCTACGGTTAAAGTAATATCATCTTACGTGATCTAATCCACTGGGCGTCATTTAAAGGACAACGACACTTTAGTTTTACAGATGTAAATTGCCTTTGTAGTCCCTGATTTTAGTTTTTCATTCTTGGTAATTGAAAACTTGGCGTCGATCTAAGAACTTTTCAACTCGAATGAAACTGTAGTAAACTGGGTCACTTGGGATTTCTAAATGGAAACACAATTCAAAGTTCTAAATTCACTTCTCTTGATGTATGAAGGAGAAAATAAACTCTTTACGCTGATGATGGAGTTATCCTTTACTGTCCAGTGTAGTAATTATCTAGTTTATACACACGTATTTCAAATTGCACTTTTAATTCAGGCGTTGTCCCTAAAGAATGAAAAAGAAATCTTTTCTGTAACTGTCTTACCTATTCACTTATTGAACCGAGCCTTGACTAAATGTGCAATAAAATAGATTTTGTCTCTCGTTTAATAAAGTGGATTAGCAGTAATGTGAAAATTCATAAATCATTTTTGCGAAATAAGGATTTAATACCAGATGGCAACACTATATATCTTATGTCGTTCTGGTTGTATCAGTAATGGACCCTCACCGTTTTGAAATGTTATTTATATAACCCCCATCCTACAGTGGCTCGCTAAAAATTGTGTTTTGTTAACTCCAATGATCGGAGCATAGTTTTGTACTTAATAGCAAACAAACAAACAATTTAAACATACAAAATATGGAGATTAAGTCATAACGCTAGACTCACATTTCGGAAAAACAAAAACAACTAGTGTTAATTTCTAGTCTACTTGAATTTGTTTTGCATTCATTGATTAGTAAACTTTATTTTTATATATGCAACGTGTATTTATAGCAATATGTGCTTATAGAAGGCTAACCGGGCACTATAACAATATTTTGCAAGATATAATGTAGTGACGTAACGCCATAGGTGCGTGGAGCAATACGACGGTCAACATGTTTAGCAGTTATGAATATCTTGAATATTAGAAAAAATAAAATGTCTCAAAGAAAGTCTTATAGCTCGAGCTAACGGACACAACGTTTCAAAGACGCTGTGGAAAATTTCGCGCAGTATAAAGTTATGAACAGCATGGTGCTCCAAAATCATGCCCCAATCTAGATCAACGTTTTGATCGGTAAGATGAGAGCTGTGGTTACGCAAAGGACCATCTGATTCAAAACAACGTTGAGATGGAGCTGCACATATACTGCTGGCCAAAATCTTAAGGTCAATAAATATATTAAAAAATATGCATTTTGCGTTGTTAGACTCAACCACTTATTTGAGTAGAGCTTCGAAAGATGAAAATAAAATAAAAGAGAAAATAAAAATAAAAAACTTTTTTAGCATTTAATAGGGAAATTGTGAACACTATGAAATTAGCCTAAATACCAGCTGGTCAAAAGTTTGAGGCCATACTGAAACGAAGCGTTAATCGGTAAACACGTAACGAAATTTAGTCATTTGTGTTCAAGCATTAGCGTTGTCAACATCTCCCATTGACATCTCCTGTGTCACACTGGGTAAAAATATGGCAAAAGTTGACAGAGTTTGAACGTGACAGAATTGTTGAGCTGCAAAAACAAGGTCTCTCAAACGTGCCATCGCTGGTGAGATTGGGCGTAATAAAACTGCTGTTGCAAATTTCTTAAAAGACACTGAGAGATACGGAACGAGAATTTCAAGTAGTCGGCCCAAAAAAAATTCGCCGGCGTTGAACAGGAGGATTCGACGGGTTGTCCGACAAGACACCAACCGATCTTCGAACCAGTTTAAGGCCCTTACGGACGCAGAATGCAGCTCAAGGACAATAAGACGAGATCTACGAGAGAAAGGCTTTAAAAACCGTAAACGTCTTCAAAGACCACGCCTCTTTCCACACCACGAAACAGTGCGGTTAAACTTTGCTCAGAAGTACCAAACATGGGACGTAAAAAAGTGGACGAAGGTTTTGTTCTCTGATAAGAAAATATTTAACCTGCATGGTCCAGATGGCTTCCAACGTTATTGGCACGATAAGGATATTCCACCAGAGACATTTTCTACACGACACAGTGGACGAGGTTCCATCATGATCTGGGGTGCTTTCTCTTTGCATGGAACAATGGAGCTTCAGGTTATACAGGGGCGTCAAACAGCAGCTGGCTACATTGGCATGTTGGAGAGAGGATCCTTATAGACTGAATGCCCTCGCTTGTGTGGAAATGACTGGATCTTTTACCATCCGGCTCTCAGTGGTATTAACGTACACTTACCTCGTGTGAATAACTGTGTAGATGTAGACTAACCTTGTCATGGTTATATGTGTTAATATATACCTGCTAGGTCCGGTATGGCCAGGTGGGTTAAGGCGTTCGACCCGTCATCGAGTTCAAATCCCCGTCACACCAAACATGCTCGCCCTTTCAGCCGTGGGGGCGTTATAATGTGACGGTCAATCCCACTATTCGTTGATAAAAGAGTATCCCAAGAGTTGGCGATGGGTGGTGATGACTAGCTGCCTTCCCTCTAGTCTTACACTGCTAAATTAGGGACGGCTAGCGCAGATAGCCCTCGAGTAGCTTTGCGCGAAATAAAAACAAACAAACAAACAAACAAACTATAATTAATAAAAATGTGCAATTCGCAATATATTTTTAAATGCTTGGGATCTGCGGAAAAGTATTTTTGTACCAAATCCCATGCAAACTGGTCATAATATGGCTGAGTAATTGACGAACGTCTCATACCCTAATCATGTTTTTTTTGTGAGCTCTGATCACAATGAAAAGACTCAAAATGAGCAAATCCAACTTTTGTTTTGCATACGAATGTGTTGGACGCATTAAAATTCATATTTGTAAATTTTCATTTTCATTGCTAAAGTATGACCACACAGGAGCTCAAAATATATATTTTTGAAAACATTATCTGGATGTACTGGACAATGGTATGACCCTTCGAAGATTTACTCCAATTCGCAGACAAATGTAGGAATGGCTGTCGATTGAAATGTGTTTGCAAGAAGAAGAAACAATATAAAAACATTATGTCTCTCTGTGGAAACATAAAAATAGGTGTAGATAAAGATCATAATGGTGACTGAGCTTGCGCAGTAATGACAAAAAGTAAAAAAAAAATAGTATGCTTTACAAAAGATTTTTTTTTCTTGTATCTATGCTAGTTCTGATCGATATGTTCAAATGCTTAACAAAGCCATTGATAAAATATAAGATTCATTACCTTAACTTGAATAGCAGGTAAAGGGTTGAAAAATGAACAAACAGCTACGATTCAACAAAGTGAAGTGAACAAGTTGCATGTGATAACATTGTACGTAAAACGTACATATATATTCACTCCGTAATAAAGTCTATAACCAGATGTTACGGATAACAAACACCACAATGAGAAATTCGAGAGCTTTCATAGCATCAATTTTATAAGATATGACAACATAAAGTCTTTGTAAAACAAAAATTATAAATGAAACGTAACAACTTCTGAAGAATTATAAGATTTTAAATCTAAGGAATTTGGAATTAGCGTGAAAATGTTAAGAAGAGATAGTAATTGTTCAGATATAAAAATCCAGGAAAATCTTTTTATTAATTACGACAAAGAATGTATACTTCGCTGTTGTGTAAGATATCTGTAATCGAATTTTAATCGGATTAAGTCTTCAACAAGAGTTATTAGAAAATCAGACGAATGGGTTTATACCAGTTGAAAATATTTTTTTTTCTTATTAACGGGGATTCCATTGTTCAAGAACATGAAATGTAATGGGACCATTCTGGTATAACAAAAACTTATATGAAATAATGAATGTGATTCTGACTTTTCTTTCTTTCTGGCATGCTAAGTAAGGAAATAAAATGTGGTAATGGGGATAATTTAAGTAATAGATTATTAACAGCCAAGTAACGAAACGGATTACCCCGGTAATGGTTAAAGTTTCTCTGTGTAAGCAAAGCTGAGTATGGATCAATTGTTCTTCATACTTCCTTCCATAAGTTATCGCTGTGTATAGCTTTCGCCACCAGGTGATAATTTGTAGCAAAATGTAAGGAAGATAATCATAACTTAGTAAACTGATGTCGATTTTACACGATAATGAAAGAGTGATTTGACAAACGTAGCTGAATGAATGTTCTTCCTTATCGAAAGGAAACGAGTATGAATGTTGACGAACATGGAATCATATAAATACTAGCACTCTTAAATACAGGTAAGAAAGATCGAAGGTATAACGATTGAGAACTTTGATTAACGATCACCTTTAAAGTCTGCTGCGCTGTTTATGAGCAGTGATCGATTAGAAACAAGTATGCGATGATTCTATCCGAAATTAGCTTACGTAGACATGCGCGTGCACTAGACTAGAAAACCACTGATGCAACTAAAGTTTTTTTTCTTGTTTTCGAAAGTAACCCGGATAAAAACAGACAGTCAAATCTCCAATGAAACACTTGCTTCAAGCAGTCACATGAAGTTTTTGAGCTAATTATTCTTCTAGCACGTTATTCCTGAGGTTCGTAGTTGGATTTGGTTTGAATTTCACGCAAAGCTACACGAGGGCTATCTGCGCTAGCCATCCCTAATTTAGTGTTGCAAGACTAGAGGGAAGGCAGCTAGTCATCACCACCCACCGCCAACTCTTGAGCTACTCTTTTATCAACGAATAATAGGATTGACCGTCAAATTATAACGCCCACATGGTTGAAAGGGCGAGGATGTTTTGTGTGACAGTGATTCGAACTTGGGACCCTCGGATTACGAGTCGAGTGCCTTAACCACTTGGCCATGCCGGGGCTCATAGTTGAACCGACTAGTAACTGTATTTAGAGTCTCGGTTTATTTTAGTGCTACTGTTTTTGATATTCCAGTAACAGAGTTCGTGAGAACACGTTCTGTTCGATATTAAAGAAGGTGTTTATACCAGAGAAAGCTCCTACATTACGTTCCTGGTTTACGGAGATGCACTGTGTTTGTTTTTGCTATCTGACTAAAACGATCCATAACATACAGTTCTAGTGTTTGTAATCACCCGTTTGGGGGGAGTTGTATTTTACACACGTGTATACTGACTACGGTATTTAAAAAGGCATGAACCAGATAACACATATGTTATTTATTAATCAATAACACTTGCCTTATAACTAAGTAACCACAAGTGTTTCAGAATCAGAATGAACAAGTACAACAGTCAAGGAAACAAATTGTTAAGAAACAGAAGCATCAGCACATAAAGAGCTTGATGAGAGAGGGGCGGGTGGTGCGAAAACGTCGTTCTCACGTAAAACCCAGTTAGGCAAAGGGCGAAATTATCAAATATGTGTTAATCTGGTCAGACTAGTAATGTTTCACAAAAATAGCTCTCTCCCGAGCATGCAAGTTCGCCTCTATGACTTCCCCAGGTAATAAAGTGTTTTTCAAGTTCGGTTTTTTTGAAACTTCTGTTTAGTTCTCCTTACTAAAATCAAGTTTTATGCCCGAGTTATTACGTTTGTTACTGTAAAATGTATTATGTTTTCGTAAGCTTGAATATAATGTTATTTGTATTACGACTAGATGCTACCAAAGTGGTTTGGAAATTGTCTTTCCACACGACCTAATACAGTGTATTCGTATTAAATTATTTTGATTTAAATCTTACGAAATGCTACTTCTTATGGTTTAATTAGGTGACACTTGTTGTTTTTTATTCCTTTTTTTAAATATAATTTGTTCGGAATTATACTTTTGGAATAAAGTTTCCTTCTTCAGGCGGTCAAATTGCTATCTTTATTGCAACGGTGCTCTAACAGAATCTCTAAAATAATATAAAATAATTCTAATAGCAGACACTGAAATCAATATGTCCACTTGTCTTAAGCCTATTGGCCCGGCATGGCCAAGCGCGTAAGGCGTGCGACTCGTAATCCGAGGGTCGCGGGTTCGCGCCCGCGTCGCGCTAAACATGCTCGCCCTCCCAGCCGTGGGGGCGTATAATGTGACGGTCAATCCCACTTTTCGTTGGTAAAAGAGTAGCCCAAGAGTTGGCGGTGGGTGGTGATGACTAGCTGCCTTCCCTCTAGTCTTAGGGACGGCTAGCACAGATAGCCCTCGAGTAGCTTTGTGCGAAATTCCAAACAAACAAACAAACAAACTTAAGCCTATCATTAGTTAAGCCTTTATTGAGATAAATTAACATTGTAACTTGTATACGTTTTTTGCTTTAGTTTAGTTAGGGCTAAACTTTACCGTACTTAACGCTAAGGCCCGGCATGACCAGGTGAGTTAAGGCGTTCGACTCGTAATCTGAGGGTCGCGGGTTCGAATCCTCGTCGTACCGAACAGTTTCGCCCTTTCAGCCGTGAGGGCGTTATAATGTGAGCTCAATTCCACTATTCGTTGGTAAAAGAGTAGCCCAAGAGTTGGCGGTGGGTGGTGATGACTAGTTCCCTTTCCTCTTGTCTTACACTGAAAATTAGGGACGGCTAGCGCAGATAGCCCTCGAGTAGTTTTGTGCGAAATTAAAAAAACAAGAAACAAACTTAACGCTATCAATAAATAAACTTATAATGTTATTATACAATCTAACGTTAGATCTTTTTTAAAAACTTTGATAACTTTTGTTACAAAATGTCTACTAAACTATATTTACATCGCAATTTGTTTCCATATGTTGAAATGAAATTCTCGCGAATGCGCACTTAGTTAAGTGAAATGCATACGCACTGTCAGGACAGACAAAAACATAGTATTGTTATTATTAAAGATAAAACTTAGCTTTTAAATCTTGGGTAACACTTGTCTTTCGAGCAGTCTCTTATTTGATCAGTTTTGCAAAATCATTGATTTTCTCATAGAATAATCAGTATTAGTGGTTTGTTCGTTGAGATACGGTACGACTTATCTTTTAGTTTCTCTCACGTGACTGGATCGGTGTTTAAGATGTTTAATCACGAGTGAGATTTCCAGGAACATGATTGGATGACGAGATAAAATGGCATCTGAATTAGGCATAAACATTTTCCTCAGAATATCTGAATACGTTATATTTCTGAATGCAGAAGAAAGTTCGTGACAAATCTTTCAAAATTTTTAGCAAAGATACTTACTTGTCTTCCTGTAAGTTCTCTTTAAAACAATCCTTTTCATAAAATATTTAACAGAAGAACTAGTCTCTCCATGAACTATCTTTGACTAAATCTCAGAAAGAACGCATAACATAAAGGAAGAGCCTACCATGAAACAGCTTTCAAGTTATTCCCCGATGATTCAGCGGTAAATTTACGGAGTTACAACACGAAAAACCGAGATTAGATTCACTGCGGTAGACAAATCGCACGGATACCCCATTGTGCATCTTTTCGCTAAAAATACAAAAAAAAAAACCAAAAAAAACACAGCTAAGGTTTGTTACGAATGCTTAACAATTCACCCTTTAACTAAATACGATTAGGAATACTTACGACACTAATTTAGCTCATTTAATTTAAATCTAAAAAAAAAGTGTAATTTTAAAGAATCACCTAAACAAATAACTTTTAAAAGTAAGTTTAAGAAAACAAAACAATGTGTAACATTAAACTTTAACCTATATAAAGAACAGTTAAAGGTAAGACTAAAAATTCAAACGATGTCTAATAATAAAAAATAACGTACATAAATAACTTTTAAAAGTATGTCTAAGAAACAAAACAATGTGTAACATTAAAGTTTGGCTTGCATAAATAACTTTTAAAAGTATGTCTAAGAAACAAAACAATGTGTAATTTTAAAGTTTGGCTTGCATAAATAACTCTTAAAAGTATGTCTAAGAAACAAAACAATGTGTAACTTTAAAGTTTGGCTTGCATAAATAACTCTTAAAAGTATGTCTAAGAAACAAAACAATGTGTAAGTTTAAAGTTTGGCTTGCATAAATAACTTTTAAAAGTATGTCCAAAAACAAAACAATGTGTAACATTAAATTTTAACCTATATAAAGAACCGTTAAAGGTAAGCCTAAAAATTCAAACGATGTCTTATAATAAAGAATAACCTACATAAACAAAACTTTCGAAAGTAAGTCTAAAACAAACAATGTGTAACATTAAAGAAAAGACCCGAATAAAGAACTTATAATTAAGTCATATAAAAATGCGTGATAAAATAATGACATTTTTAAAATCTGAACTCCCGTGAAAATTCTTTACAGAAAAGTAAGATTGTCCTGTAAATTCACCTTAGGCTAAATTCGTACCACATATGAAACAAATGAATTTCAAAGTTGGTTGGTTAGTTGGTAGGTTTAGCGTTTCATGGCGCAAAGCAAGTAGGCTTTCTGCACCAAACATCCGGTAAATTTGAAAGTTTTTTAGGCGTAATTCAGTGTGAGAAAATACATTAAAAGAAGGGTTATAGGGACAGAAAGAGCATTTAGTTTTATTCATCACAGTTTCTAAACTAAATGTGAAAGACGCATTTATATAGTTCTTAGATGCGATATATTACATTTAGATGTAAAGGGTTTCATTGCTGGAGGTCGCACATCCATAGGAATATCCGTAAAATTCTCTTTGGTGTTTATACATTTTTACAAGATATAATTTGCGTAGCTGCCAAAAAGTAAACACGTTAGTGAGAGCATAATGGGTTGCTACGATTTAATGTTTTCGAGTGAATGCAAAGGAATTTATTCTAGTAAGTTTAGGACTTTATTTATATATGTTGAAATGATTACCAAAATCATATATTAACTCAAAGAGAAGTAAGTAGTCCCTAACACATAACACAGGCCTGGCAGAGCCTAGTGATTAAAGGCACTCGACTTGTAATCTGAGGGTCGCAGGTTCGAATCCCTGTCGCACCAAACATGCTCGCCCTTTCAATCGTGGGGGCATTATAATGTAACGGTCAATTCCACTATTCGTTGGCAAAAGTGGATATCATGTATTTAGATGTTATGATACCTCTCACAACTACGAATATCAGTATTTTTGACCATAAATTTGTTATTTTAACTTCTTGCAAAGTTATAGCTTTATTAGGGTTTACTATTTTACAATATTAAGACGGTAAATAACTGAATTTAATTGTAGTGAACTAAACAGCCAGGAGACTTTATTACGTGACGGTTGGTAAAAGAGTAGCCCAAGAGTTGGCAGTGGATGGTGATAGCTAGTTGCCTTCCTTCTAGTCTTACACTGCTAAATTAGGAACACCTAGCGTAGATAACACTTGTGTTGCTTTGCGCGAAATTCAAAATAAACAGATATGTTTTTATCTACCAACAATGGGTAATAAAGCTCGAATACGACTTGAATGAGCAATGTTTGTTTTTGAATTTCTCGCAAAGCTACACGAGGGCTATCTTTGCTAGCCATCCCTAATTTTGTAGTGTAAGACTAGAGGGAAGGCAGCTAGTCATCACCAACCACCGCTAACTCTTGGGCTACTCTTTTACCAACGAACAGTGGGATTGACAATCATATTATAACGCCCCCACGGCTGAAAGGGCGAGCATGTTTGATGTGACGGGGATTCGAACTCGCGACCCTCGGATTGCGAGTCGAACGCCTTAACCACCTGGCTATGCCGGGCCTGAATGGGCAATGAAGAAAAATTGAACAAGTTGAACACAGTAACAAATGCGCAACGTTTCGACTAGATATTGCCATCGTTGTCTGTTACTAGTAATACGTAACAAACTATATATTAATTATGTATAAATAACGTGTTTTTTTTTTGCGAAAGCAACAACAAAAAAAATTATATATAATAATTTCTTATTGCTGCTTTTTTGTGTGTCAATACTTTGTTTTTGTTCTTTACTTTGTCTGGAGAGGCGAGTAAAACACTCTATGTTACCAGTTCTTACGACTTTTTTTTACCGAAGTATGAATTAAATACTTCAGTGTCTTGAGTACTTGTTTTTTCTCTTACATAAAAAGAAAGCTTAAGAGGAGATTCAAGCATTGATTTCAGAGCAAAACTGGTTCCTGACAAAATAGAGTAGAGCAAAACTGGTTCCTGACAAAATAGAGTAGAGCAAAACCGGTTCCTGACAAAATAGAGTAGAGAAAAACTGGTACTTGACAAAATAGAGTAGAGCAAAACTGGTTCCTGACAAAATAGAGTAGAGCAAAACTGGTTCCTGACAAAATAGAGTAGAGCAAAACTGGTTCCTGACAAAATAAGTAGATACATGTATTTGGAACACTTACCACTCTTAAAGTCTATAATAACTGTTACGATTCTTATTTTGCTGTTGCTTTTAATTGTATGAAGTCTTCTTTTGCATGTGTGAACAAGTTCACAGGGTCCACTTGTTGAACTACATCCTGAGTATTTTAAGCATCTCCACAATATGAACGTTTATAGTTTCTTCTGAATATGAATTTTATATTTTACGCAATCTTAATGTAAAAAGGCGGCCATTATGTGAAAGCAATATCTTATATGTGTTTGTATCTTATATAGGTTTTACTACAAAAATTCCTTAAATGACTTAGGAAAACATTATGACGAAATGTTCTCTAAAATAGTTGTTAGAAAAAAAAATTTGTTGCGAAATACCCTCTGACTTGTTTAGGAGAGACGTATTATGGCGCGGTGTTTTCCGTGTGGTTTTCATAGAAATCAAACAGTGCGTTTTCAGTACAAACCAAGTAACTAGATAAAATCATAGCATTAGAAAATAAAAAAATGACATTATTTTCTGCTTAAGGATAGTCGTGGTATCAGATTTGTTTAGTTAATGAGGAATATTTACTGACAACATGTGATTTATATTCTTCAGATAGCACTGATGAGAATTTTGCACATTGGTACAAAGGCTCCTGGTATGAACGTGTAAGTCAATATAGGCTTCGACATGGATACTGTAGGTCAGTGTAAGCTTTGGCACGAACCAGGTATGTCAGTGTAAGCTCTGCCATAAATAGTGTTAAAGTTTTGGCATTAACTGTGCACGTCATTATAAATTTTTACACGAACCGTATAAGTCAATGTAACCACTGGCACGAACCATGTATGTCCTCGATCTTTATATGCATATATATATTTTTTTACCTCCAACAAACGCACACAAACAAACTCTTTATCTGTAGTATGTCGTGTCTGTACAAAATGAGCTTATGTGTATTCCAGCAAAATAAGTAGTCCAAAGTCTGTATGTCTGTGTACCGAAGCCTGCGGTAAAGAATACGGACAAGAATACAGCTGCTGACTCAACCGATCGTGAAAGACAAGATTTTATCCATTAAGGCATCCAAAAAGAAAAGAAAGGAGAAACTCCCTACGTGATGGATATCAACATGCGCTTTGTAAAAATTAAGAATGAGATGCGTTTCCTATACATTGCTAACGGTCAAATACTGCCCCGTTAGTTGAGCTAACCAGGTGTCTGAATAGTTGTGTTTAATATGCACGCACGTGCATTTAGTCTGGACTGTCACGAGAGGGTGACCTAACGTTATAGAAAAACTTTTACTCTTTTGTGTACATAAGAAATAATGGAAGACAGACGGACATAAAGACTATTTGATGGACAAAGAAGGATTGAAAGTGTAAGAGATACAGAATTATTATTAGTGTAAGCTTTATTGGCCATCACGAAATTAGGCTTAGTAAAAAAAAAAGCATGCCACATTATTATTTCCATCACTAGATTTTGACTCTGCAATAACTTTTCAATAAAATCTAGCGCAGATCAAAATTAAATAACGTCGATTTTACAGAGAACGAGCTGTAATTTTAAAACGTTCAAAATTGAAAAAAAAGTTTTTCTTTTTTAAATATATTATTACATGTATGAACGAAATATTTTGAATGTGAAACAGTTCTTTACAACTGCAGTTGATTTACTATAGTACGACTTTTCTGTCACGTGAGCGACAGGGAACTTAAGTGTTCTATGACATACGTGAATTGTTTGTTTTTGGAATTTCGCGCAAAGCTACACGAGGGGTATCTGAGATAGCCATCCCTAATTTAGCGATGTAAGACTAGAGGGAAGGCAACTTGTCATCATCACCCACCGCCAACTCTTGGGCTACTCTTTGACCAACGAATAGTGGGATTGACCGTCATATTATAGCGCCCTCATGGCATGTTTGGTGCGAAGGGGATTCGAAACCGCTATCCTCAGATTACGAGTCGAACACCTTAATCCACTTGGCCATGCAGGGCTTTATATACGTGAAACATATTGCTCTGCTAAACTTAAACAGAAATCCGCATTAGATGACATTATATTTGCATTCTTACACACAGGAATCGGAGAAAAGAACTTTCTTGAAGCGTACCCACTGAACTTATACCAGCATGCATTGCGTTAAAATGTCACACAGATTTCCATTTCCATGATATTTCTTATTTGGTCCTTCGGTTGGTACCCACTTTAAATAACGTGTTAAAAATCCAGTTACATTTAACTAATGAGAAATAATTTCAAAAGGTTTTCATATATTTTTCTATTGCAATCGACACTAAAATAATATTTATCAAAAATCTAAATTATTAATTGCTTATTCATAGCAAACTTTTCGAAAGGCCTGGTATGGTCAGGTGGTTAAGGCAGTGACTGGACTTGTAATCTGAGGGTTCGAATGCCCGTCACACCAAACATGCTCGCCCTTTCAAACGTGAGGGCGTTATAAAGGTACAACGAATCTCACTATTCGTTGGTAAAAGAGTAACCTAAGAGTCAGCTGTTGGTGGTGGTGACCAGCTGCCTTCCCTCTAGTCTTACACTGCTAAATTAGGGACGGCTAGCGCAGATAGTTCTCCTGTAGCTTTGCGCGAAATTCAAAACAAACAAACTTTTTGAAAGTTTTATACACATTCTGCAGCTTACTTCGCGTATGTGGATTTGTCGATGGAAATAAGGAATGCTTTTTTAGAGTTCAGTCTTTGAATTTTTCTGATTGGAAACTGAGAGTTATCTTGATCATTGAGACTATGATTTGAATAGTTGGACTTCCTTTAAGTTCCTCTTTTCATCTCAACAAAGCTTAATTCTACACACTTGAGGTTTGTGTTATTAAACTACATAATAGATACAACGGAATTCTATTTGGGAATGATTGTCTGTTTTGAATTTCGCGCAAATCTACACGAGGGCTGTCTGCGCTAGCCGTCCCTAATTTAACGGTGTAAGACTAGAGGGAAGGCAACTTGTCATCATCACCCACCGCCAACTCTTGGGCTACTCTTTGACCAACGAATAGTGGGATTGACCGTCATATTATAGCGCCCTCATGGCATGTTTGGTGCGAAGGGGATTCGAAACCGCTATCCTCAGATTACGAGTCGAGTGCCTTAACCACCTGACCATGCCGGGTCACTTTGGGAATGAAGTTACTCGTGTAACCGGTGCTGGTTTCACAAATATTAGGGACAAAATTAACTCTCACTACAGAAGCTATGTAATGCTGGCTAATGATTGATTTGAATTAAGCACAAAGCTACAAAATGAGCTATCTGTGCTATACCCAACACGGGTATCGAAACCCGGTGTTTAGTGGTGTGAGTGCGCAAGCATACTGCTGTGCCATTGGGGACGCTGGTTAATGAACTTGAAAAAAAAAAGGAACCAAACAAGACAGAAATACAGTTGGTCTATCACCTGATTGATCTAATATTCAAGTGACAGACTAAGCCTTCTCGACTTTTCATGGAGAATAAAATCCCTGCATTACTATCTTCCTAACTTTGTCTATCGAAAGCGACCCCTACTGGTATGTCTGCGGACTTATACTGTTAGAAATCTAGTTTCGATACTTGTGGTGGGAAGAGCATAACTATCCTTTTGTGTAGCTTTGTATTTAATAACAAACAACAACTATTGAAACCTTGGTGTTTGAATACAATCTCAGCTTTCATCATTGTACCTTTCCTTTAGTTAACTTCAGAAAAATACTTTTATAAATATTTCACAATAAAGTAACATTTCACGACTGGACATTCTGGTTCTATTTGTCAGTGAGGAAGTAAGTAATGGAAGGATTGTATTCTCTATGTAAAGTTGAAACGGTTTCGTCTGTTACGACAACAAATAATATGTCCATTTCCATCCATATCTTTATTGGTTCCAATCTACAAGTTCAGTAGCTAGCCCTTAACAGCTTTTTTTATTTAGCAATAATATTTCCTAATACTTGCTTGTTCATATCATTGTAAGATGGTTACTAGGTTATACAACACATTTGACGGCCTGGCATGGCCTAGCGCGTTAAGGCGTGCGCTTCGTAATCTGAGGGTCGCGGGTTCGCGCCCGAGTCGCGCCAATCATGCTCGCCCTCCCAGCCGTGGGGGCGTTATAATGTGACGGTCAATCCCACTTTTCGTTGGTAAAAGAGTAGCCCAAGAGTTGGCGGTGGGTGGTGATGACTAGCTGCCTTCCCTCTAGTCTTACACTGCTAAATTAGGTACGGCTAGCACAGATAGCCCTTTGTGCGAAATTCCAAAAAAAAAACAAACACATTTGGCATAGAGCAAATATGCTCTAACAAATTATGATAAAATTATAGTTACTGTTAGGACTAACTAAGCGCTAGGCCTGTTGAAAAAATATGACGATGGGCGAAAATGTGAAATATCGGTTTTTGGTTGCTCGCCGGTTTCCGACCTTGGAACACTCTGAATATTTGAAAAGCGGAATATACATTCGAGATAGAGCTACTATCTCAGCTATCTTCTCATATCTAGCTTCTGATAACCTGTATGTGCACTAATGTTTTTTACTCCTTCACTTCATACATAATATAAGGGTTGGCTCCGTAAAGACACCAGTTGTATAGTGTACAGAACATTTAGTATAAACATATTACAGTCATATAAATCGATCTATTATTGACTCGTAATTCTTGTTTTACCCTGTACTTAAGTTTTTTAAAAGAACATCAAATTTCTTTATAAAAGCTAACTAAAAGGGGTAATAACAACTTTTATACTAGAATTATGATTTCTTCTTTTCTTTTTCTATTGCATGGGGCCTGGTATGGCCAAGCAGGTTAAGGCGTCATCTGAGGGTTGCGGGTTCAAATCCTGGTCGCACCAAACATGCTAGTCCCGTGAGGGAGTTATAACGTAACGGTAAATCCCACTATTCTTTAGTAAAAGAGTAGCCCAAGAGATGAGGTAGGTGGTGATGAATAGCTGTCTTCCCTCTAGTCTTACACTGCTAAATTAGGAACGGCTAGCGCAGATAGCCCTCGTGTAGCTTAGCGCGAACTTCAAAAACAAAGAAAGAAGTATTTAACAACAAAATGACAACAAAAAAACATTATGTACTTAATTTATTGAGACGAGGTGTGTATATAACATTTCTCTTTTCCGACTATTCACGAAATGAGTTCTCTCAAAAAATTTACTTGAAGTTTAAGATCGTTATTTGCAACGACAAAGAATCATCTACATTCTTTAGAGAGTTACCTTATCGGAGAATTGCAGGTTCTTGGAATTTATTTCTGTAATCTAAAGCCACATTCTAAGAATCCCACAAATGAAATATTGCGTGGAATCAATACCATTATTTATTATAAATATCTTGGTGTTACACAAAGACAATTCGGTTCGTGGTGGCGCTGACAGAGGTTTCTTTAATCGCTGTTCAAGGGAATCGCTAAATGTTACTCTTTTTAACTCGTCATTGTTACCCAGAAATACGTAGTTAATATAACCAGTCAGTTTGACAAACGTTCTCTATTTACATTGTTTCAAAACTCTTTAGATAGACGTCCCAAATAATGAGATGCTCTTTAGTGCGTCCAAGATAATTGATAATTGGTTCTTTATGAAACAGCTTAATAACTTCGCCTTATAATATTTTATTAGTGGGCCGAAATTACATTAAATATCATACACTACTATTATGTAAAATTAATTGTATTATTAGTATTACAGTTATGTAAGTATCTAATTACAGTGGTCAACTTTTTTGCTTATTTTTTTATTAATAATCGTTCCCTAAAGTTTAGTATACTTAACAGTTTTAATGTCAGGTGATGGGTTTAAAGCCTGTGACGCTTTTAAATATATCATAAAGAATTATTACAAAATTAATTGGACAGCTAGGATTAAAATTATATAACAATAATAATTTATTCTGAAACGATAATGCTTAACTTGTTTTCTTTTTTTTTCCTTCTATTAATAATCGTTGAATGGTCAAAGTTTTGTTGATCTCGTTGTTTCTAATATGAAATTATAACCTGTGGTATACTTAAATGTTCACCTTTTAAGTTTTGCTACATACTGTGTTAATGATACCAGGATTTCAACCAAACTTCTCTAACTTCAAGTTCTTTCGATATTTTTATCTAAATACGACTTACATCAAGTTTGTTTACTATTATTAAACTAAATAAACATCAAATTGACATGGTATTGTTAAGCCAATCACGCCCAACATGAAGTTGATTTTATACTGTTAAACTAAACATATATATCAAATAGACAAGTTATTGGTAAACTAAGTTCACATCGAGTTGACCTGGTACTGTTAAATTAACGATGACAAAAAAGAAACTATGTCAAGCTATTGATAACTGTATCAAGCGTTAAATTATGACTAACCCTAGGTCATTCTGATACTGTTCCTGTATTGTTAAACGAAATAAAACTGTAATGTCAAATTATACTAGTTTTAGTTGTACTTGTCTAAGGATATTAATATTATTATATTTTTAACAATATATTTTCTTATTCAATCGCTTAGATTTCTTTCAAAGAGAACAGTGTATAACAGTATTTATTATTTCCACCACACCCACCGACGACGACTCGTTTTGCTCAATACAGAGCTCATCAGGCCGACTGGGACACAACAGACAGTAGTGATTGAAACATTGATACATTATCCATTTTTTATAACAACAATTTTTATGATATTAGCACCTTTTAAGCTGGCTAAGCATGAGTATAAATAATTCATTGATTAAAAAACGCGTTCATAGAGAATTAATATGGTTTGTGCGTGCCACGAAACTAATTAATTTGAGTAATCAAAATCATTTACGACATAACGTATTTCACCCTACTGTGAATATAATTGAGGATTTGTGGATATAGATGCATATTATTATATATGTATGGTATTATGTATATATAGATCTGGGTACAGTATTTAATACACTAATATATATGTATGAATACGCATAAAATCTATACATATTTAAATATTTAAAAACAGCTGGAACGGGTAGACAAGGTACTAATAGAGGAGCGAACAACGTGTCGACCTTCTTCGGTCATCGTCAGGTTCACAAAGAAAGAAGGAGGTAACTGACAGATAGCTGACCACATGTTTGAAGGGGGTTGTGTAATAATCTATATACAATTACTTTTGACATCTATGAAGGTTGAACAATGAGACATATTGTGTACAAATGTGGTGAATAATTAAATGCAATTTCACTTATGACATAAAATTAATAACACATATATAAAACACAAGGAATTTTATACACCACTTCAACAGTTTCGTTTCATAAGTATCCAATATACATCCGTTTTACTTGCAAAACTGTCACCGTCTTATGATAATTCAGTAAAAAGACTTTAATTCTCTCAAAAATAAAGCAGGTTTTGTTTTCGTTTTATCTCAAACGCATTCGTGTATTAATGTTAATATGTTTATTTTGCCTTATAGAAAACTACGAACTCTTCCTTAGAATAATATTTGTCATCTTAGAATATTTAACTTAAGCACGCTTTGCATATTGTAGTCTCATATCTAAGAAATCAGCGGTAAGTTGTTATGCTAAGATTCGGAGTTTGATTCCCCGCGGCGAACAGATAATAAAGCATGTACTATGTTCGAAGTAGGACGAGGCCAAATATACAATTAACATTATTTTTCCAATACTGTATTTTCATATTCGTTTCTGCGATTAAAATAAAGAACAAAATGAATCAACTATGTCCATTGGGTGAAACCTAATTCTCGTATAGCAGTGAAAATGTCCAGATAAATAAGTTGATACTGAGAATATAAATATGCTTCTGACACCTAAACCTAAACCTGGGGAACGAATACATTTTGATTTTCGTTTCTCTTGAATGACTCAACAAATTGTTGAGAGTTTGAAATATTTTGCAAAGTATGTATTACACATGAGATCTATAGCCTACAATGTACGATAAAAAAAAAGTCAAATATTCAAAAACTGTTGTCTTTGAAAAAGAAGGAATTGACGATATTGGAATACTCCTCAGGACTAGAAAAATAAAATCCTTGCAACAACAAGAAAATATTGCTTTCTCAGGACTTATCCAAGAGTTGTCCCAGACCAAATAGAAACACCACGAGTAGCTTCTATAGAGTTTGCTCCACGCTAGTACAGCGGTATGTCTCCGGATTTACAATGCTAAAATTAGGGGTTCGATTCCCCTCGGTGGGCTCAGCAGATAAGCCGATGTGGCTTTGCTATAAGAAAACACACTCCATAAAGTTTACAGTTTCTCATACAAGAATTCGAAGCATTTCCTCTAAAAAATAGCATAATAACAGGTTTTAAAGAATTGTTTCACACGTAATTGTTCAATAATCTGGAGAGAAATCATAATGTAAAGACCTTAGTTTTGGAAATAAAACTCAGTCTCCAGTAAACTAATTTTATTTATATTAAGAGGTTACAGCGAGGGCTATCTGCGTTAGCCGTCCCTAATTTAGCAGTGTAAAACTAGAGAAAGGGCAGTTAGTCATCACTACCCACCGCTAACTCTTGGGCTACTCTTTTACCAAAGAATCGTTGAATTGATTGTCACATTATAATGCCCCCACGTCTGAAAGGGCGAGCATGCTTAGTGTGACGGGAATTCGAACCCGCGACCCTCGGATTACGAGTCGAATGCTTTAACCACCTGGTCCTACCGGGCCATTTTGGAACTTTGACTTTATTAACTATTTTCTAACAATGTTAATATGTATGTATGAACAATGTTTCTAAAACTTATCTACACTTCAATGCTAATGAATTTATACACATGGCTTGAGCTCCACGTGGCTCAAGGGTAAGTGTGAGGGCTTATAAATCTAAAGGTTGGGTTTTGATAACCGTAGTGGGTACAGTACAGATAGCCCATTTTATAGATTTGCGCTCACCAAAAAATTGCGAATCGCTAACCAAAAATAATATTTCAACATTCCTTACACAGCATTGAGAAACCTATTGTGGAAAAGGAAAACATATTAAAGAAACTATTTTGCAAATTCTTATGCTAATAAGATTGTTTTGTTATGTTATATTAATTTATTATAGGAAAATCTTTCTCTTTTTTTAAAAAAAGAAATACTTCACATTGTTTTTGAAAACTGGGAAATAATAAGGTTTGCATTATTTTAATACAATAAATTTTCTTTCTTACTTGTAGCGATGTAAACATTTTGTTATGAATGTTGTCTACAATAAATCTGCGGAAACCTCAGTAGAAATGGAACATCAGTAATTACAAGTTTAGGCAACATTGTACGATACAAACGTTTGCTCAAGTTAAGATTTTAATTAAAAAAAAACTCTCATTGTCTATACAAAGTCGTATATTACTGTTATGAACGCCCAGCATGGCCAGGTGGTTACGGTACTCGACTCGCAATCTGAGAGTCGCGGGTTCGAACCCCTTCTCACATCAAACATGCTCGCTCTTTCAGCAGTAGGGGCGTTATAATGTTACGATCAATCCCACTATTCGTTGGTGAAAGAGTAGCCCAAGAGTTGGCGGTGGGTGGTGATGACAAGCTGTCTTCCCTCTAGTCTTACACTGCTAAATTAGGGACGGCTAGTACAGATAGTCCTCGTGCAGCTTTGCGCGAAATTGAAAACAAACACTGCTATTTTGGAAATTATTAAAATTACAAATTCAATTCATTGCCACACGTACTAATAACAATACATACTATGGACATTTATCGCGTTCTTCATTTCGATTACTCTTGAATTAGTTGAACTAGCTAGTGGAAACATTGAAATTTTAATCCATACGTGCCTTCCTCAGAAGTATGGATTATCAGAAAGCAACGACGTACTGGTAGTTAAAGGCAAATATTAAAACCTATTAGAGGAGATTGCTACAAGGCATAAATGTCTGTTACTTTATAATAGAACGCTTCCAAAAACCACTTGAAATTAGCTGTATATTCAATGCGGTTACCTGTAAAAAAAAAATCACATTATGTAGTAAATAGTTTCTCATATAAAATTACGTCGAGGAAATACCCTTCCTTTCTATTGTACATTATAAAGTAGTTGAATAGAAATTACGACTCCAATTTAGAACCCGACCCTCTGAGCAACGTATCTGAATATGGATTACAGCTTTGCCAGAAACGAAGTCTGATGATTTCTTTGCTGCACAGTAAAGACCGAGAATAGACGTTTATACAGTATCGTGTATATTATTTAAAGTTGAACTAAAAACCATGCTTTCTATTTCTCTGTGAAACACCTTCCGACCAAAGAGGGCAAGTGAGAGTGGCAAAACTAGTGTCAGAGTTTTTGTGTAAAAGTTCTAAAAGAGTATGAATTTTAGTTCTTTGTAACCAATTGTTGGGTCACATATTTCGAAGATCCGGCATGACCAAGTGGTTAAGGCACTCGGCTCGTAATCTGAGGGCCGCAGGTTCGAATCCCTGTCGCACCAAACATGCTCGCCCTTTCAGCCGTGAGGGCGTTATAAACTGACGGTCAATCCCACTATTCGTTGGTAAAAGAATAGCCCAAGAGTTGGCGGTGGGTGGTGATGACTAGCTGCCTTTCCTCTAGTCTTACACTGCTAAATCAGGGAGGGCTAGCGCAGATAGCTCTCGACTAGCTTTTCAGCCAGTCCTTGGTGGATTTACTGGTATGTTGTGGGTCATTGTCGTGTTGCAGAGTCCAGTTCCGCTTCAGCTTTAATTTTTGTACAGATGGTCTTACATGATCCTCAAGCACCCTCTGATACACAGTAGAATTCATGGTGGGTTCTATGATTGTGAGCTGTCCAGGTCCTGCTGCAGCAAAGCAGCCCCAAACCATGACACTTCCACCTCCATGCTTCACAGTTGGTATGAGGTTCTTTTCCTGGAATGCTGTATTTGATTTACGCCAAACATGCTCTCTGTTGTGGTGTCCAAATAATTCAAATTTGGACTCATCTGTACAAAGAACATTATTCCAGAAGTCCTGGTCTTTGTCTACACTCTCTCTGACAAACTTCAGTCTGACCTTGATGTTTCTCTCAGAGAACAAAGGTTTCCTCCTTGCACATCTCCCATGCAAGTTAAACTTGTGCAGTCTCTTTCTGATAGTAGAGGCATGCAGTTTCACATTAACAGTAGCCAGAGCCTGCTATAGGTCCCGTGATGACATATTAGGGTGTTTGGAGACCTCTTTTAGCATCTTGCGGTCTGCTCTCGGGGTGAACTTGCTTGGACAACCAGACCTGGACATGTTGGCAGTTGTTTTGAAAGCTCTCCATTTGTTGACTATTTTCTGGACAGTGGAATGGCTGTTTTCAAAATCTTTTGGGATCTTTTTAAATCCTTTACCAGACTCATAAGCTGCTACAATTTTCTTACTGAAGGCCTCAGAAAGCTCTTTTGCTCTCACCATTTTGCTCCCTCTCACTTCAACAGTCAGGAGCACTCCAATCTAAATGTATGAGGTTTAAATAGGGCAAGCCTCATTCAAAATGCTGAGTAACGATCTTCTAACCATGTGCATCTGGTGTGATACACCTGTGTGTAAGTTGAGCCATTTTAAGTGGAAATAAATGTGGGGGTGTCCTAACTTTTTCCTCAGTTAGAATATGCATTTTTTGTAGAATTACATTTACAGAAGATCTTGAAAAGTCTTTTCTTCAGTTTTAATTGTTTAGTTATATTCCTATAATCTCTCAGTATTGTTAAAATTGAGATTAAATATCTATATATCCAAAAATGTTACAAAAATACCTAGGCTTTCATAGGGTGTCCTAATTTCTTCACATGACTGTATATATTACTTTGTTTACTCATATGGAATAGACAGAACCTTTATTACAGGGAAAAATTAGTTTCTTACTATTAACAGACAGAAACTTTGTTACAGATATAAATTATTTTGTTTTCTCATAGGTAATAGGCAGAAGTTGTGTTACAGAGATAAATTAGTTTGTTTTCTCTTAGGTAATAGACATAAATGTTGTTATTGTCATGGAGTTGAAAGTTGGATAGACGTTTCATTACTTTGATTGTAAATCAAGTTATTGTTTGTCCAAGTTTTAAACGTATAAGTATACATGAAATGACAACATGAATTTGTTTGGAGAGTAGCATCTAACTTTCGGTTAGTGTGTAGCGTGTTGGGCTGAGGATCCGAAGATCCAAAACTCGAAATTTTCTGATATAGAATTATCTACGCTTTATGTTATAGAAGTGTTATAAAGAGGACAGTTAATCCTTTATTCGATTCAATGATTCGGAAAAATACAGTCCTCTTGAAGATGGAGAGTGGTGGCGGGTTACCTCATCTCTGGTCAGTAGCTCATTTAGTTCATGCGTGCATAAGGATTCGTTCAAGTTAAGTATACTTATTCTTAAACATGTACACGAAATGAGAACATACATTTGCTCAGACAGTAACATCGAACATTCGATTAAGTCGGTTAATTAGATCATTAAGTAGTTTATCAATTTTAACTTTAGTTGTAATATACCTTTAAGAACAACACCTTCAGTGTCAGAGAAAAGCTAATTTTGTTTTCTCCTAGCTCATGTTTTGGTTTGTTTCGAATTTCGCTAAAAGCGTAACGAAGGCTATCTGCGCTAGCCGTCCCTAATTTAGTAGGGTAAGACTAGAGAGAAGGCAACTAGTCATCACCACCCACCGACAACTCTTGGGCTACTCTTTTCCCAACGAATAGCGGGATTGACAATCACATTATAACGCCCCCGCGGTTGAAAGGGCGAGCATCTTTGGTGCGACGGAGATTCGAACCCGCGACCCTCGGATTATGAGTCGAGTGCCTTAACCACCTGGCCATGGTTATAGACAGACAGGAAATTTATCACTACCTATTGAATATCTGGAAGCAACCTTCATTACCGTGCTAATAAATTATAATAAGTACAGTAATCAGAAATAATGATGCGAGAAAAAAAATCTACACGATATCGATACACTGAAATATATAAATATATAGTAAAACCATCTTCGCTAAGTATGAAACTACCGAATGCAGTAGTTATTACTAAGAAATTAATTATTAGAATTTTGCCACTTCAATGTCATTTTGAACTCTGTGTTCCTCGTGATCTGACACCCCATGCTGAAGTAAATCTTTATATGCAAAAACGGCTCGTTTGGGTTGAGAAAATATTTTACATAGAAGAACGAACAACGTTTCGACCTTCTTCGGTCATTGTCAGAGAAATAGCGATTGGTTTCCTCTGAAGTGCTGTTCTTGAACGGTTCGGAACTTCAGAGAAATAGCGATTGGTTTCCCCTGAAGTGCTGTTCTTGAACGGTTCGGAACTTCAGAGAAATAGCAATTGGTTTCCTCTGAAGTGCTGTTCTTGAACGGTTCGGAACTTCAGAGAAATAGCGATTGGTTTCCTCTGAAGTGCTGTTCTTGAACGGTTTGGAACTTCAGAGGAATAGCAATTGGTTTCTCCTGAAGTGCTGTTCTTGAACGGTTCGGAACTTCAGAGAAATAGCGATTGGTTTCCTCTGAAGTGCTGTTCTTGAACGGTTTAGAACTTCAGAGGAATAGCGATTGGTTTCCCCTGAAGTGCTGTTCTTGAACGGTTCGGAACTTCAGAGAAATAGCGATTGGTTTTCTCTGAAGTGATGTTCTTAAACGGTTCGGAACTTCAGAGAAATAGCGATTGGTTTCCTCTGAAGTGCTGTTCTTGAACGGTTCGGAACTTCAGAGGAATAGCGATTAGTCTTCACGATGTGCTATTTTTGAACGGTTCAAACATTATGAAACAAAGTGATTTCAAAACACAACGATGCAAGTCATAAATATAATTTTGAAAACCACATATTATCTGCGTTGTAAGAAAACAGAAACATTTGGGTTTAGGTCACACAAATCTGTGTGTGTGTGTTCAGCAGGCGGATTACAGTTCACACAGGTCTATGTTGTAGGGGATTATAGTTCACAAAAGTCTAGACGTGACACACTGTGTTGTTGTGAAATAACACAATGCTGATCTTAATTAACAATAAAATATTTTTACACTGTACTCTAAGTGCTTTCTTTCTTTGTTACTACTTATATAAACGTATGTGTTCAGTCAGAGGATATGGCCGATTTATGATAACAATGGAAGAATCAGTGGTAGTTCTGTTAGAACAGTGTTGCCTTGTGCCCTGACACGTAGAAGGAATGATAAAATATACGTTTGGCTAATGACCTCTATGAAGAAGGATAATGTGCTGCACCATTTATGTAAGATTATATCTAGAGCATCAGATACTTAGGACGCTGTAAGAGAATGAAACATTTGTGATATAAAACACCTATGCTGCTTAAACGTGACTTGTAGATCAGTAGTTTGTGTGGTTTTACTTTTTTCTTAATAACTTTCGACTATAAAGTCTTGGAAATTAATAACTTCTATACAGGGAATACCCGTAAAGAGCGTGAATAGTGAGCTTAGCCGATTGTGCAAATGGCTTCGAGAACAAAAGCGATACAGTAAAGTTCTCCGGTAACTTAGTTTTAGGGATTATAAAACAAGAATTCTGAGTTGTATTCCCGTAGCGGAAACAACACATGGCCCATCATCCATTTTATGGTGACAAACAAAGAAAAGGTCATGCATTTTAAAGAGACATCTTCCTCTATTTACCATGACCAGAGAACCAGTTTCACCAGTACTCATAACTTACAGTTCCTTTAAACTGAACCAGTTTCACCAGTACTCATAACTTACAGCTCTATTAAACTGAACCAGTTTCACTTGTACTCATAACTTACAGTTCCTTTAAACTGGACCAGTTTTACCAGTACTCATAACTTACAGTTCCTTTAAACTGGACCAGTTTCACCAGTACTCATAACTTACAGCTCTATTAAACTGGACCAGTTTCACCAGTACTCATAACTTACAGCTCTATTAAACTGAACCAGTTTCACCAGTACTCATAACTTACAGCTCTATTAAACTGAACCAGTTTCACTTGTACTCATAACTTACAGTTCCTTTAAACTGGACCAGTTTTACCAGTACTCATAACTTACAGCTCTATTAAACTGAACCAGTTTCACCAGTACTCATAACTTACAGTTCCTTTAAACTGGACCAGTTTTACCAGTACTCATAACTTACAGTTCCTTTAAACTGGACCAGTTTCACCAGTACTCATAACTTACAGCTCTATTAAACTGAACCAGTTTCACCAGTACTCATAACTTACAGCTCTATTAAACTGAACCAGTTTCACCAGTACTCATAACTTACAGCTCTATTAAACTGAACCAGTTTCACTTGTACTCATAACTTACAGTTCCTTTAAACTGGACCAGTTTTACCAGTACTCATAACTTACAGCTCTATTAAACTGAACCAGTTTCACCAGTACTCATAACTTACAGCTCTATTAAACTGAACCAGTTTCACTTGTACTCATAACTTACAGTTCCTTTAAACTGGACCAGTTTCACCAGTACTCATAACTTACAGCTCTATTAAACTGAACCAGTTTCACCAGTACTCATAACTTACAGCTCTATTAAACTGAACCAGTTTCACTTGTACTCATAACTTACAGTTCCTTTAAACTGGACCAGTTTTACCAGTACTCATAACTTACAGTTCCTTTAAACTGGACCAGTTTCACCAGTACTCATAACTTACAGCTCTATTAAACTGAACCAGTTTCACCAGTACTCATAACTTACAGCTCTATTAAACTGAACCAGTTTCACCAGTACTCATAACTTACAGTTCCTTTAAACTGGACCAGTTTCACCAGTACTCATAACTTACAGCTCTATTAAACTGAACCAGTTTCACCAGTACTTATAACTTACAGCTCTATTAAACTGAACCAGTTTCACTTGTACTCTATTAAACTGAACCAGTTTCACAGTACTCATAACTTCCTTTAAACTGGACCAGGTACTCATAACCAGTTCCTTTTACCAGTTTCACCAGTACTCATAACTTACAGCTCTATTAAACTGAACCAGTTTCACTTGTACTCATAACTTACAGTTCCTTTAAACTGGACCAGTTTCACCAGTACTCATAACTTACAGTTCCTTTAAACTGGACCAGTTTCACCAGTACTCATAACTTACAGCTCTATTAAACTGAACCAGTTTCACCAGTACTCATAACTTACAGCTCTATTAAACTGAACCAGTTTCACCAGTACTCATAACTTACAGCTCTATTAAACTGAACCAGTTTCACTTGTACTCATAACTTACAGTTGCTTTAAACTGGACCAGTTTTACCAGTACTCATAACTTACAGCTCTATTAAACTGAACCAGTTTCACCAGTACTCATAACTTACAGCTCTATTAAACTGAACCAGTTTCACTTGTACTCATAACTTACAGTTCCTTTAAACTGGACCAGTTTCACCAGTACTCATAACTTACAGCTCTATTAAACTGAACCAGTTTCACCAGTACTCATAACTTACAGCTCTATTAAACTGAACCAGTTTCACTTGTACTCATAACTTACAGTTCCTTTAAACTGGACCAGTTTTACCAGTACTCATAACTTACAGTTCCTTTAAACTGGACCAGTTTCACCAGTACTCATAACTTACAGCTCTATTAAACTGAACCAGTTTCACCAGTACTCATAACTTACAGCTCTATTAAACTGAACCAGTTTCACCAGTACTCATAACTTACAGTTCCTTTAAACTGGACCAGTTTCACCAGTACTCATAACTTACAGCTCTATTAAACTGAACCAGTTTCACCAGTACTTATAACTTACAGCTCTATTAAACTGAACCAGTTTCACTTGTACTCATAACTTACAGTTCCTTTAAACTGGACCAGTTTTACCAGTACTCATAACTTACAGCTCTATTAAACTGAACCAGTTTTATCAGTACTCATAACTTACAGTTCCTTTAAACTGGACCAGTTTTACCAGTACTTAACTTACATTCTATTAAACTGAACCAGTTTCACCAGTACTTAACTTACAGTTCTATTAAACTGAACCAGTTTCACCAGTACTCATAACTTACAGTTCTATTAAACTGAACCAGTTTCACCAGTACTTAACTTACATTCTATTAACCTGAACCAGTTTCACCAGTACTCATAACTTACAGTCTTATTAACCTGAAGCAGTTTCACCAGTACTTGCAACTTAAAGTTATATGCAGTTACTTGTTAAGAAATGGGTATCAGTTAATACAGATAGATACTATACCACACGATCTACCTATCGATCTATTTACCTGTCCAAACTAAGCCATTAATAAATAAACAAACTCCCAGCTTACCTCAGTATCATCCACGTACATGTCTAGTTTACAGCCAGGTATTACATTTTGTTCGTTCACGTGCTTAATTGCTAATTTTGCAGCAGCCAACTCTGTTTTTCCAGCCAATGAATCAACTCTACAGGCATTTCCTGTCAATTCGAACAAACCGTGAATAAAAAATGTCTGAAGCTTTTCAAGTTTTGGAGACTTGTTACGTATATGTCGTTTCGCTTCAGCTTCTCTTTTTGGAAACTTGTGCTTAATCCTGGGCCAAGAATTTGTGGAATTTTGTGGTTTGTCATTAACAGTTGGAACGTAATAACTTTTCTCTTCGTGTTTAACATCACTGATTATACCCAAAGATGGGCTTTCGTCAAGAGGTGACTGTGAGTTCTCTTCCTTACCAGACAATCGAGAGCCATTAGACCTACATGAGACATTCAGGTCATCAATGACGGTGGTTTTGTCCGTGATGTCCTCCTGAGATGCAGGAGGAGTTGTGATACGTGGCTCGTTTATTAAAACATTAGGTAGATTTCTTCCATTAAACGTCTTGTCTTGAGGTTGACGTCCAGAAGAGACGCTTTGATTTTGCGTGAAACTGAGCGATTTTGTGGTGTCATCAGTTTGGCTTGTTTGACTTCTTAATAGAGTTTCAGGTTTTATAGGTTTGCTTTCAAATATGTTCGATATCACATTTCTTGGTGGAATAATTTCTTCTTCTTCAGTTCTCTCTTTTCCCAACCACTTCGTGGATCTGGGTACTGATGGGGGAATTTCATCGTGGGAAAGACGTTTCGAGGAATACTCTTTGTCCTCCTGTATTTTTAGATTAAATTTTTCAAAAAGGTGTCCACCGAAACTTTTAGAGGATTGGTTTGTAAGAGATAGTGGAGTTGAAAACTGGGTCCAAATATCTGATGTTCTAGAAACAGGACCACGAACCCTCTCTGTCCATTTTGATGTCTGATGATCTGTGTTAGCGGGCTCGATGGTTATTATAGAAAAGACTTCATAAATTAGAAGAATCAAATGAAGTTTCGACATTAGTGTGATGAACAAGGATGTAGAGATTTAACATCACCAACTAGAACTCTTCAGATCATTTCTTTGTTACAAGAACAGTCCTCTGCAAGTAGATCTCTTCAAGTTAACAAAAGAATTTTAAGGCTAATCATCCTGGTCAATATCTATGTATTGTAGATGAACATTAGTATTGAGTCTCGTTCATAACGTGTATCAGTGCAGGTTTCTCATGGGTAGTTTCATACAGATCTACTTCCAAATAAATTGAATTTTTTGTTTCTACTAGAAAGAAAACATAATCCGAAGAAACATGTTCGTTATATCGTAGACAAGAGAAGGTGGCAAAAACATAGCACAAGACAAGAAACGTTTTTAGCAATTAAATATAAAAATTGTTTACGTACAGATTTCCAAACAAAGCTACTGTTTATAAAAGAGTCCAGAAAAATTCTGAACTGCCACCGAATTTAGTTTTTTATGTTCGATATAAACGCATGGACCGTCTGATTAAGTAACTTCACCTATCAAAAAAGATATAATATTATATGATTTGTTGCTATCTTCGAAATAATTCTTATTTGGCTGAGTAAAAGCTTTTGATCTTCGTAGAGAAAACTTTACGTGACAAAGTTAAATTCGTCGAAGAAGATATTAATTCTTGGAACCAGATAATATACCCGTACAGGAGATTACTGTAAAATTCCTTGCCCTTGTGCTTGTATTTCCTGATTTATGTAAATATTATTAAACAGATAGCAACATAAAACACTGTTGAATTACAAATAACTTCGAGAATTACAGAAGTAATGAGTCTCAGGTCTTGTAGCACTGTTTGATTCCACTGCGAGACTGACACGAAACTGTTGCAAGTTCCGGTACGATGGTTGGAAAACGAGCTTTTGTAGCGTCATCTAGGGGCCGTTTTTGTTTTTTTGTTTTTTCACCACCTAATAAGTAAGTGCTTTCATTTAACAAAAATAATATTTTTATAAGGACATATTAGCACAGTACTCACTTCACTGGTAATTTATTAAAAACACCTGTTTTTTCAGATATTAATGTGTTGAAAAATATTAAATATTTATTGTGAACGATTGTTTTAATATCCTAAATTATATCTTAATTAAGTAAAATTCTCAATATGAATAAGTTAAAAAAGATATGATTTAGAATATTAAAACTAAATTATATCTTAATTAAAGAAAATAAAAAACCCTTAATAGGAATCACTTACCTGGCATGACCTGGCGGATAGGGCATTCGACTCGTAATCTGAGGGTCGCAAATTTGAATCCACGTCACATCAAACACATTCGTCTTTTCCGCCCTGGGGGCGTTATAAAGTTCGGTTGATCCCACTTTTCGTTAGTAAAGGAGTAACTCAAAATTTGGCGGTAGGTGGCGACGATAAGGTGTCTTCCGTCTAGTCTTTCACTGCTAAATTAGGGACGGCTAGCGCAGATAGCCCTCGTGTAGTTTTGCAATGTTGCAGGTTACTTAACCCACATATGATGCTGCTAATATAACATTTGTTCTGTTCCTGTAAAGAAGAATAAAACTGCTAGCCTAGAGGTTATTCGTTTGTGATTTTTGATTTTGCCTTAGTATTATACTAGTTTAAGTTTTTAGATATAGCTATAATTTTAAATAACAATCATAAGAAAACCTCTGTCACTGTAAGAAACTTTCGTGTTGAAATAATTCGAATTTAGTAAAACACTGTAAACAAGAAGAACAAGTACTTCTTTTGTAATCACGTCAGTAATAAACAATAATAAATGATTTATTCTTATCGGCAGTAGTTTACTCTCAGCTTACAACAAGCCAGCTAATACGAAGCGTAGAAGTGCAACAGATAATTAGAAACGAACTTTCTTAGTTAAAACGTTCACAGTTTTATTTTTCATGAGGACAGTATTTCTTGATGTTGTACGACGTGACGTTATCCGCCATTTTTTATAATAAAGCTATACGATACTTCACCCAGACAATCAATGAACCTATTCTACAAAACCTCCAGTTTGCTACCAAGCCTAACAACCTTTTTTATTTTATTATTTATATAGTGTTGGAACTATATAAAAATGTGGAATGTCTATATAAATAAGTCCAATCAGTAAGTTGAGTTTTACGTTTAGTTTTGGATTTTAAGGATTGAATAGAACTAGAGTGCACGGTAATTTATTGGAAGTTATTTTGGCGTCTTATTTTTTGCTGATTTACATTCAAACTATGCTTATTTGTTAAATGTTTAATATGTATTGATAGATAATTAAACAAACATATAGGACAAACAACGACTTATCAGTTAGAGTTTAATCGATGTCACCTCTCATCCACAAAATTAATAATATTCACATTACATTACGTTATTATATACATATGTACAAACGGTGAATGAATACGTACCATTATCATTTGGTGGTCACTCGTTAGTTCAATGGTAAACTTAAAAGCTTATATCGCTAACATCCGGAGTTGGATTCTGTACAATGAATATCTCGTGTACTAAGTTTCAGTGCTATACTTCGTGCTATCATTAGGTACAGTCCTGTGGCATTCTATGTTTCAGTGCTATACTTCGTGCTATCATTAGGTACAGTTCTGTGGCATTCTATGTTTCAGTGCTATACTTCGTGCTATCATTAGGTACAGTCCTGTGGCATTCTAAGTTTAAGTGCGATACTTCGTGCTATCATTAGGTACAATCCTGTGGCATTCATGATTACAAAACCAAGAATGTATAATGAAGTTCCAAGCGTTTTGTTTTCGTTGTAATATCCGGGTTGTAGTTTTGTTTTGGTTGTAATATCCGGGTTGTACTTCCCAGCAATCGTGAAGCACGTTTTTAGAACCTTTTAACGAGTTTGCTGAATATTTATTTGGTGGACGCGTATGGAATATGTAATGAAAGTATGGGATCATCATATCTAATGTTCTGTATTTAAGGTTTTTTTTTTCTTTTTCTGATACAAGACCTATTGTTCTAGGCTTTCTAGTGGGTTAAAAGTTTTGTGTTCTTTGCAAATATAATGCAATTATTACACTGTCAGCGTGTTTAATTTCGAATTATTGAGTTCCATTATAATTTCTTTGCTCGTTTGTAGGGAATGGATTGGTCCTCTGGTAGGGTTCTTGGTTTCTTTCTAGCAAGCCTGATTAAGTTTCTTACTGTTAGTGTGTTATAAGAGTGATAGGCAATCCCTATCTTTGGAAGAGTGGGTAGTGAGATGCTTGTTACTGACTGGCCGCTTTCCTTTCGACCAGTGACTCAAAATTAGGAACATCAGCAGATATATAAACTTAACAGCTTTGTCATGATAAATACAGAATGTAAGTACAAACATGTTCTCTCACAATGTAATTAAAACACAAATCAGAATATTTAAAACATGTTATTTGTACTTCTTACTTCTCTCTATCATTTTGTCATAAATTTAAAAACATAATTATGTGTCAGTGAGGCCAAGTGGTTAAGGCACTCGACTCGTAATCTGAGGATCGCGAGTTCGAATCCCAGTCGCACCAAAGCATATTCGTCCTTTCAACCGTGTGGACGGTATAATGTAACTGTTAATCCCACTATTCGTTAGTAAAAAAAGTAGCCCAAGAGTTGACAGTGGGTAGTGACGACTACAGCTGCCTACCCTCTAATCTTATACTGCTAAATTAGGGATGACTAGCGCAAATAGCCCTCGTGTAGCTTTGCGCAAAATTCAAAAACAAAACAAACAAACAAACCTTTCGCAGTACATAGTACTAACTACACCCACCACACTTCACTTAGACATAGAATGATGTACCCCTTACTTCCCTACTCTAAATCTCTTTGTTACAAAAGTTTACTGAAATCTAAAAGGCTTAACGCCCATACAAATAGGAACGCTATTCTTTCAATTTTATCATACATTTTTCATACGATTCATATGAACAGCTTCTAACTAGCTTACAAGCCCTTTATACCGAAACGTTTTTAATGAAATATTAAACCATAGAGAAAGCCTCTTAAAACAGGAGATTAAAAACTCAAGTAATGTACAGTTGGAATACCGACCTTATATCAAATTTGTGCTATGAATATAAATCACGAATAGGACACCGTTTTAATTGTATCAATTGAGCATATTCAAAATATACATAACAAGTAAAGTGCCTGTAACAAAAAAAAAAAACATATAAAAGACCGAAACAATATTTAGAAATACTTTCGAAACCTACAATCTAACCTACGTTTCCTTTACTTAAATATAGTACAAACCAAATTCGAAACTTTAGTAAACAAAACAGGAGGCATGGCGTAGCCAGGTGGTTGAGGCGTTCGACTCGTAATCCGAGAGTCGCGCGTTCGAATCCCCGTCCTGCCAAACATGCTTGCCTTTTCAGCCATAAGGACGTTATAAAGTTACAGTCAATCACATTATTCGTTGGTAAAAGATTAGCCCAAGTGGCGATGTCTAGCTGCCCTCCCTACTCTGTTAAATTAGGGGCAGATAGTCCTCATGTGGCGAAATTCAAAACAGATTTTGCGTTTTGACAAAAGAAAAATAAAGTAATTTACCTCTTCGGTTTTGTAATAAAACCATGTAAATCTATTGTATCTTCTACACAAATTTGTAATCCTGCTTAATTTAAGAAACAAAGCTATTATAATTATTTCCTAATTTTACTATATTTACCACAGGGAAAGTGGATATAGCACAGAAAAGTAACTCTGAGCAATGTCGGGAACCACAGTATTTTTCTTCACTTATATATTTGCAGAAAGAGAAGATATTGTATTAATCATGTTTGCTTCATGTCATTCGTAAGAAATCGCCTCCTCATATCTAAGCACTTTCGACAGTAACCCTGAAAACTTAAGTGTCTAAATGTTTCTGCTTCTATGCTCTTTAGCCTGGATGAGCCTACTTAATTAGGTTAGGAATCATTCTAACACTTCATATTTCTAAGGACTACAATTATCCTATTCCTAAGCATGCAGTAGCTACACAAACAACCTGTTCTGGTGATTTTTTTTTCTTTTTGTAAAACAAAACTAGTTTCTCAAAACAATCAAAACCATCGTCTACAGCGTACAAAGAAAAACGAAATGCTTTTAGCCACACGAACTGGGCATTTCTTCATATTTAACCTACACATGACGTACGTATTGTTTCAAATGATTTGGAGAATTCGCTGAGGTTGTTTCAGATAACGTATACATGTATAAAACTGTGTGTGTGTATTCTTTATCCGAGCTCTTGGTTTGACGGAAGAATTTCATATTCAACTACTGATTCTGACAGGGTGTCTGAGAATGTTTAACTACTGTTAATAATTCCGTTAGGAAACTTATGTCACTCTCAGACAGTCACCTGCTAGGTTAAAACCTTCACTTATCTTACAGCCGTATGGGATATTCGCCTTTCATAATTTGTATTAAGGAGAAATAAGATATAAGCTGAAAAATATTCCAGTGCATTACAGCACAACTCTAAATAGCTGATAGTCAAAAGAAATAATTATCTACCTAGACTTAGTGATATATGGATACATTTTGCTATTTATAACCAACACAAAAACTTTGCGTGATTATCGTGTACTAATAAGTTTGTAATGGAGATTGAATCGTCCAGGGAGAAATTAATTGAGGCCTCCAGGACAATTATTATAATTAACAAGAAAAAAAAATGTCCAGATTTAATGAGGAATAACTGAAGCAGTTTTAGTAAGTTTACCTATTCAAACAAGTGATATATAAAACTTACTTCACAGCGCAATTAAGCAAGTTCGTACAATCAACAGCGTTGTTGAAATTTTTTTTATGTCTTCTCTCTTCTAACGCCAAAAGTTTACTGGGTTAAAATATGTAGAAACGATTAAATGTTTAATTGGTTGCTTCCAGAAGGCACAAAATGAGGAACAAGATAGAAGGAAACGTAAGTTTCTCAACTTGTAACGTATTCCAGAATAGTCCAAGTTAAAAAAATTAGGAAACTTGCAGTATAAAATAAAAAAACACAAAGTGATGGTACTCGTGAAAAGAAGCAGATAGATTCTATTATTGTTAAACAAATATGAAAGACATAAAGATATTAGGTACAAGATAAGCTTTCTTTAGAGACGAAGCTGTGTAATATTTTCAACTAATTTTGGGATTTCATTTTTTCTTTTCCAACCAGCATGATTAACTCAAATTTGTCAAATAAGTTTTGAGTTATTGTGTCTCGTCAACTATGGTGTCATCTAAGAAAACTGTTAGAAAACGATTACGCCTTTGGAAATTTATCTATTTAACTTTTGTACTACAAATGTAGACTGGGATGAATTTCTTGTTAAAGACAAAGCTATACTGTGGGTTCTCTGTTTTCCGTGCATCGCAGGCATCGAAATCTGATTTATAGCGTTATAAACGTAGAGAGTTTAATACGTTATATTAAAATGATTTTAAATACGTAAGTCAGCAATTCATTGACAAACATTGACATTATAAAATGACTGTATAACGTAATATATCATAACTACATTTTGATGTTCTTTGGCCTGAAGTAAATTGTTTATCGTTTTTATGAAGGAAATATAACAGCTCATTTTGACGCAAAATATTCACAAACTTAAATCATAAAGATGTGTTCAGATCAAGGATTAAGAACGTCAAAAAAGGAAATGTTCCTTGTGCTTAATGACATTGGAAAACAGTTTGGGTTGCAAGGATCATCCAAAAATAGACCTGCAACAAGTCGTACCTCAGCCGTAGTTAACAAAGTACAGCATTTTGTAACAGGTGAGAATCCATGAACACGTATGTCAGTGATAACAGTCATCCACGCGCTCCAAACAATAGTTCTCAGCATAATCAAGAAGGATTTCCGTTAGGAAAAGCTATACAACTCACATATAGTTATGTTGTTTCCACGACATGTTTGTTCATTCATCTCATGTTTCAAAGCAGCTAGAAAATTAAACGAGTATTTGTGCTGTTCCGTACGAAGTCATACCAGGAAATCGTCAGATTTAGTACCAACGACTTTCTGTGCGATAGGTCGATTGAAAAGAGCGTGGGAAATTATTACTCTAAATGGATTGTGGGTAGCAGCAGGGAAGAGTGATGTGTTTTGACATGAAAGCTTTACTAGGACCTCTTTTCATGTGATCTGCGTTTTGATACCCATTCCAATTTTGTGACCTATTTATTAGTTCAACATTATTTAGTTTGTTTTAAATTTAGCGAAAGGCTACACGAGGGCTATCTGCGCTAGCCATCGCTAATTTAACAGTGTAAGACTAGAGGGAAGGCTGCTAGCCATCACCACTCACCGCCAACGTTTGGGCTACTCTTTTACCAACGAATAGTGGGGTTGACCGTCACATTATAACACCCCCACGGCTGAAAGAGTGAGCATGTTCGGTGTGACGGGGATTCGAACCCGCGACCTTCGGATTACGAGTCGAGTGCCTTAACCACCTGGTCATGCCGGCCCGAACTGCCAAAGGAAAGGTGTTTGGGGAATGGATGTACCACTCTTCAAAGCCCCATCTCATGAAAGTGTTTATATGTTCAGGTTTTATGTGTAAATTTCTTCATTTGTTCATAGACACTTATAGTACCAATACCGTCACTGTGTTAAGTGTTAATACTTGTCCCCAGTATCCAGATTTTGCAGGCGTCGCCAAAATCCCATATCTATTACCAAATAAGTCGTTCGGTTCGTCATTTTTTGATCACGTCATTCGGCTCAAAGTATCCTTCGTGCTAGATTTGTTTGGCCCCACACGGCTTTGAGATTCCTTCATAACTGCACATACCTAATCTTATACATGAGGGTATAGGTAAGTCACTTAAGTGTTTTACTTACTGTAAATACACAGTACTACTATTTATAAATGTTTGTAAATTCAAATATAAAACACCACAACCAAATATATTTCTTACGCGAAGCACGAATCCTCCCCCATACTTAGGCATTATTTAAAAGGAACGAGCTAATCCTGAGACAAAAAAATGCTCTCAAACGTGTAGTTAGTTTAATAAAAAGGTCAAAGATTTATTGAGCACGTGATTATGTAAAAATACATAGGAATATAATTAAAACAGGAATATTACTTTTAAAATAATATCCATCCTGTAATAATGATGATCGATCTTTGCTTGGTGATTATTGTGCAGGGCTACGGGAAAGAAAGTCCAAATTTGGAGCCGCAAAATGCCATTGAACGCACCCTGTACTTTCAGCTTTGAGAGCTTATAACATTTATAGTCAAATCCTCTATACGGTTAGGAGTAAGGAGGTAGCTGGCGAGTTCTACTGACTATTTTTTTTCGTCTAGTCAATACTTCGAAACTAGAGATGGCTAGGTCCGAGCTTTAGGTCTCTGATTTTACAATTTAACCCACGTGTCGCATAAGGTAGTTAAGTTTGGTTTGTTTTGAATTTCGCGCAAAGCTACGCAAGGACTATCCGCGCTAGCTGTCCTTAATTTAGCAGTGTAAGACTAGAGGGAAGGCAGCTAATCATCACCACCCACTGCCAACTCTTGGGTTACTCTTTTACCAACAAAAAGTGGTGTTAGCAGTAACATTATAACGTATCCACAACTGAAAGGTCAAGCATGTTTGGTGTAACGGGGATCCAAACCCACATAAGGAAGAATTGAGGTTTAAAATAGAATGGAAATTCACTGAAGGACAATTTTTAATGCTTTCAATTATTTTGATATTAAAGAAAGGTCATAAAAAGAAAACTAAATGGGAATACACAAACAATTCTTTTAGAAATAATTGAATATTAAACTGCTGCATATTACGATTTATTTCGGACGAACCTCCATTTTATTATGTTAAGTATTACAAGTTAATATTGCCTGAAACTGTATTACATGATAATTTAAATTTAGAAGTTAATTAAATGTCCAGATGTATCAAATTCAGGGGCTCGATTGCCCTCGGTAGGCTCAGCAGATAGCTCGATGTGGCTTTGCTATAAGAAAAACACACACACACACACACATTTTAAATACATATATTTGAATATACAAACAATGAAACAATTTATAATAACAGTTATTACAAATAATAATTCATATACAACCTTTCTCCAAACTTACAAACAAAATTAAGTCTTGTGTCTGATCTGGAACTTTTTTGATCTATCGAGGGTTCATGAAGAGTGAATTAATTTAGAGTTGATGTCAGTACAATTGACGTAATGGGGAGCTAGCTAGCTCTTCGTTGATCACATGCCAATTAGAAGTCAAGATTTTCACCGACGACGGTATGTGACGTTTTCACAATGAGCTAAGTAATTGAGTTTATAAACTAGCTAACTTTCTATTCTTCGCTGGTCTCACGCTGTTTACAAGCTGACTTTTCTCCAACAAAGATACCTAATGTCCTCGTAGAAACGCTTACGTCCGAAGTTAATTCTCGACGTTAAACGGTTTGTAATGTTCGAAACCTATAAACGTTCCTGGTCGATATCTGAAGTTCCCAATAAATAAGTGTTAATCACAGTGCTTCGAGGTTTTTAGTATAACAACTGTAGCGTTGCACTGGTTATCTTTTATAACATTTATTTACTTTCTATAAATTTCAACTTCTACAATAATACCGGCATATACATACATATATACATCGTTGATTCTTACGCTCAAGAATCTTCTACAACTTTGATGAATAGGCGGGAATTTCGCAATACAGATTTAACAGCATAAGTTACGAGCATTTTATAATATATAAGTGAAACATGCATCGACATTAAAATAAATATATAATAGTAAAACTCTCACAAAATTCAACACACTGTGTTGAATATTATAAGATTTTTGTTAAACCTGTCTTATTACATTAAATGACAAAGATTTTCTATAATAAGCTGTCAAGGCTAGGTAAGTAGATCGCTAAGTTGTTTCTTAACACAACATCCGACGATTAAAGATCTCCAACACGAAGCCACTAATCTCTCATCCGGGTTAAACCTTGTTACAAAGATGTCGCTCCGTTGCATTCTGTAATCCTGTTTTGCGTAATTTTTATTAGAATCTGTTTATGATTAACAGTGATAGCTTAAACCTTCAAGATACTTCCTCTAGTTTTCCTGAAACTCATTTTGTTTATAATTTACTAAATATTCAGAGATAATGTTCTTATTGAAAGTTAAATTGCGAAATCTCGTAATATCTCTTGCCTTTATCGTAGCTAGAAACCCGTGGTTGGCACAGCACACAGATAATCCATTGTATAGCTTTGTATTTAAAAGTAAACAATCTAAAAAACTTTTTATTTTTTCCTTTCATTGGTATAGAGGGCGCTGTTTTTATAGACAACAGGTTCCTTTTCGTAGCAGACTTGGCATACCCAGATGGTTAGGGTGCTCGACTCATAATATGAGAATCACGGGTTCGAATCCCCATTACACCAAATATGTTCGCCCTTTCAGCTGTGGGAGGAGTCATAACTTTATGGCTAATCCCACTATTCGTTGGTAAAAGAGTAGCTCAAAAGTTGGAGGTGGGTTGTGATGACTAACTGCCTTTCCTATAGTCTTACACTCATAAACTAGGGACGGCTAGCGCCGATGGCCTTCGTGTAGCTTTGCGCGAAATTAAAAACGAAAAAACCGTGCCTAAATAATAAATATATAATTCATCTTGATGTCTAATCAATTTAAATATAAATCGTTAATTATCATGAAAGAGCATAAACAAAGAGAAAAGGATCAGCAGGATCTTGCAAGTCGGGAACTGGTTTATAATAAGGACTAGATACAAGTACGAGGGCTGTTCAAAAAATACGCGGACTGACGTCATAAAACAAAATGTACTTTATTTAGAAGTTACAGGTCTGGGACCCCTTCAAAGTACTCTCCTCCCCAACGCACACACTTATCCCAACGGTGTTTCCACTTATTGAAACAGTCCTGGTACGCTTCTTTTGTAATGTCCTCCAGCTCCTTCGTCGCATTTGCCTTAATCTCTGGAATCGTCTCAACTCTTCTTCCTTTCAAGGGTCTTTTGCGTTTGGGGAACAAGAAAAAATCGCAAGGAGCAAGGTCAGATAAGTAGGGGGGTGGGGAAGAACAGTGATCGAGTGTTTGGCCAAAAACTAACGAGTTCTGAGGGCTGAATTTCGCAGCAACGCGGTGCATCTTCAATTTTTCGGTCAAAATCTCGTAACAAGATCCAACTGATATCCCAAACTCTTCAGCAAGCTCCCTGACAGTCAGATGTCAATTTGCCCGCACCAGGGTGTTGATTTTGTCGACGTGTGGGTCGTCAGTTGACGTGGAAGGACGTCCAGGACGCTCATCATCTTCAATGGACTGTCGACCATCCTTAAAACGTTCATGCCACTTGAAACATGGCGTACGCTTCATAGCAACATCACCGTAAGCCGTGTTAAGCATAGCAAAAGTTTCAGTCGCAGATTTTCCCAGTTTAACACAAAATTTCACAGCAAGTCATTGCTCCTTCAGGTCATTCATTCTGAAATCCGCCAAACGAAAAAATCGCACTTCACTTAAAACCGTGTAGCTAATACACAAATGAAGATATTTGCAATCGGGAAATGGCGTCGTATTCAGCTGATCTGTGCGAACCTAGCGACACCAAGCGGATTCCCCTGGAACCAACTGGAGCCGCGCAATTCAAACAGTCCGCGTATTTTTTGAACAGCCCTCGTATATAGAGCATCTTAGTTCCTCAACAGTTGGTTAAAAAATAAAAAAAATCTTTGCTATTTTTAAAGGTTACAACAATGCTTTCCTTTCACTCTTAATACGCCCGGCATAGCCAGGTACTTAGGGCACTCGACTCGTAATCCAAGGGTCTCTGGTTTGAATCCCCGTCCCACAAAACATGCTCTTTTTAGAGGCGTTATTATGTGATGGTCAACCTCACTATTCGTTGGTAAAAGAGTTGCCCAATAATTGGCGGTGGGTGGTGATGATTAGCTGCTTTCTCTCTAGTCTTACACTGCTAAATTAGGGACGGCTGGTGCAGATAGCCCTAGAGTAGCTTTACACAAAATTTAAAATAAACAATAAACAAACCATTCCCGGAACAGAAATACTGTATTTTTTATAACACTGCAATTTCCTCTAGATATTACACTATTTATAGCCCAGCATGACCACTTAGTTAGAGCGCTCGATTCGCAATCTGAGGGTCGCAGGCGAGAAACGTCGTCACACCAAACATACTCGCCCTTTCAGACGTGAGAGCGTTATAAATCCACGATCAATCACACTATTAGTTGGTAAAAGAGTAGCCAATGAGTTGGGGATTGGTGACTAGCTGTCTTCCACTAGTCTTTTATTGGTAATTTATTGACGGCTAGCGCACATAGCCTTCATGTAGTTATGCACAAAATGATCATGTATAATTTAAGTTCAACCCAATTATTCATTAGAAAACAATTTTAATACCCTTTGATATATATTTAAAACATTCCATTTATATTCAACATTAATTAAGTTTTGTATAGGCATACAGTTTGAGAACCTTTAACGAATTAAGTAATAAGTGACTCTTTAGTACGCTTACTGAGATTTCCCAGTTAAAACAGTAAATATTTCAAATTTTTTCAATGGGTTAATACGATACGCTATCGATGAAATAGACAGCAGCCTCCACGTTTTGTCCTATAACTGACCGACCTGTCTCAGTAACGAGGTTATTTATGGAAGAAAAGTACATTTACAATTTAACAGATCTAACAACCACTAGCCGACGTTTTGTCTCGAAGTAATTTTGGCTTCAATGCTCTTCCTTCATATCCCCGGTAGTACTGCAGTATGTCCGCGGAATTGCAACGCTGGAAACTTGCATAAGGCTAAACAGTGTCAAAATGTAATTCTTATACAATCCGTTCCACTTCGACCTTATATTAGCTGTGATGATCACATGACTTGTTGATTTGCATATTCGAGACCCTTTTAATACAGCTTACTGACAACGAGTGAAGAGTCAAGATTGAAACTAAGTGTATGTCGTTCAACAACACAAATTAAACAGTAGTTTTCAAGTTTTTTGAAACGTTAACATTAGTACCATGTTCTTTCAGCATCGATTAGTTGGCTTAGATAAGTGTATGACGAAGTTTAATGCAAACAAACGAAAAGCCTTCGGCAATACCTCTCTATGTTAAGCCTCTGGCTCCAAATTAATTTCAACGTTTGATGAATTTCCACGAAACTTAATAATAACAAAAGCACCTTTACCTTCAAGGTTCACTAAAATTTCTGCCAGTCAAAAACTACTTTAGAATCACAAGCGAGATATCTTATAAGTACTTTAGAGGCGTTTCGATGGGTGAATGCTTGTTACGTTACGTGTGTAATAATGAAGAACATCCAGAACATGAAAAACACAACACCGCGTGCACATGCATAGAACTCGTGCCGAAACACCGTATTTTTGTAATATTTTTAAAACAGGTGATACAACTAAAATAGTCATTTCAATAGAAGGCGGAGCTCGCGCCAACAGAACAATGCCATGAGAAAGCTCCCCCCAGTGGCACAGCGGCATGTCTGTGGATCTCCAACGCTAGAAATCGGATTTTGATGCCCGTGGTGGGCAGAGCACAGATAGCCCATTGTGTAGCTTTCTGCTTAATTAAAACCAAAACAACAACAACCCATTAGAAGTTCGAGGTGATACCCTCCTCACCGCCGAAAATTGTGACAATCGAAATTATTAGAAACTCAATTTCCTCCATTTCCCGGAAGTTTTTGCTTAAAATCCACAATATGGAGAGCAGTAGAATATTGAAAATTTAATAAATGTAATAACTTATTATACATATATATTTATGCGATTTTTCTTTATTTGCATTTTATTTTTGTATAATTGTCGTGACATAGTTCTCTCATGATTCAATGACTCAAGGGCCCCCTCTAGCACAGCGATAAGTCTTCGGATTTACAACGCTAAAATCAGAGGTTCGATCCCACTCGGTGGGTTAAGCAGATAGCTCTCTGTGGCTTTGCTATAAGAAAACACACACACACACATGACGTAAGCGTGGCCCAAAGGTTAGTGTGCCGGAGTGTAGTGCTGAGTTTTCTGTTTCGCACTGTTGTACTGTCAAAGGATGGGAAAAAAATTGTGACATTTTAGGATCATCAATGCTTTATAAGAATTACAGTCAAATCCCACTTTCTGGTCTGACTAGAGTAACACAAGTAGTGTGCTACACTAGTCGCAATCCTTATTGTTTATCACTTCAAAAAGTATGGACAGCTGGAGCAGTTACCCTACAGATAGCTCTGCACGAAAACCGACAAAACAAAGAAACAATTGCTCTCCCTGCTACTCGGAAGTCGTCTTTACAGTCGGATAAACTTGCGGGTAAATTTGAAGACGATTCTGTCTTTCAATGTGTGTTGCGACTTGTTAAACTTAATCAGTGATAGTAAGATCATGTTTTGTTACCCGTGGGTTAACAGGGAATGTGCTCTAAGCCCATGACGCCGATCTTACGATTAGGAAATATGTTTCTCCTCCTCGCTTCTCGTTCGCTTTAAAGGCAGAAAAAGGCTTAAAAACGTTGCAGTTAAAGTGATACTGGTAACCGAGATCTTCTAGGATAAAAACCAAAACCAAAACCGAAGTAGCAAGTCAGCTGAGCTGTGATTCGCCGAAATAGGCGAATGATTTATTCTGGCACGAAATAAAAACTGTGAATTTACTAAAACGTGGTCAGTCGAGAGAAGTATTAATATTTGAGGATTTCGCTTCGGTTTCGTTTGGATCTGAATCTGAAATGGTCAGGTATGATATCCCCTTCCTCTCTCTACTGGTGTTCAGTTGTACTAATAAATACTGAACATCACACGGCAGAGGATGTTGATATCACTTAAAGTCAGAGTTACGGTTTCAGTCAGTACTTCTCTTCGTTTTTTGAAATTCGCGCAAAGCTACACGAGGGCTATCTGTGCTAGCCGTCACTAATTTAGCAGTGTAAGACTAGAGGGAAGACAGCTAGTCATCACCACCCACCGCCAACTCTTGGGCTACTTTTTTACTAACGAATAGTGGGATTGACCGAAACTTTACACACCCCCACGGCTGAAAGAGTGAGCATGTTTGGTGTGAAAGGGATTCAAACCCGCGACCTTCAGTTTTCGAGTGAAATGTCTTAACCACCTGGCTCTGCTGGACCTTTAATATCTCTATCAGGGGCATGTCCATTTATGTTCAACGTTTATCATTTTGGTTTATTTGGTATGCTAAAGTCTTGCACATTGCAAACAATCCCATGTACGGCAGTGCTTGTTAGTTTTTAGTATACCTTTTACATGTTAGTATATATAACCCTTCTAATACACAATGTATACAATACATAAATGATATTTTACGCTGTTAGGATATGTACCTTTGTTATTTATGTGCAATTTAAAGTTTGTTTTGACTTCTGCGCAAATCTACATGAGACCTACCTGCACTACCCGTCCCTAATTTACCAGTGAGAGACTAGGATGAAGGCAGAGCTGGTCAACATCACCCACCACGAGCTCTTGGGTACTCTTTTATCAGCTGTTTGTGAGATTTCCCTTCACCTTATAATGAATGCCCCACAGCTAAAAGGACAAGCAGTTTAAGGTTGTATGTAATTTAACTCCAAACTACAGGAAACACTTTAAAAGTCTGAATTACACAAACGCAACACGTGATCACTTATGTGTTTATACTTGCAGATCTATGATATACAGGCTTTTTCTGGCGCCCCCTGTATTCACGTATGTGTTTAAACTTGTAGATATATGATACACAGACTTTTTCTGGCTCCCTCTGTATTCACGTATGTGTTTACACTTGTAGATATATGATACACAGACTTTTTCTGGCGCCCCCTGTATTCACGTATTTGTTTAAACTTGTAGATATATGATACACAGGCTTTTTCTGGCGCTCCCTGTATTCACTTATGTGTTTAAACTTGTAGATATATGATACATAGGCTTTTTCTGGCGCCCCCTGTATTCACGTATGTGCTTATACATGTAGATCAATGGTACAGAGACTTTTTCTGGCGTCACCTTCCTAAACTTACATCCTCCCACTCTGTGTAATATATTTTTGTAGTTAGAGGGCGTATCATTTTCCAATGTTAATTACTTTCACTAAATTACTTGCACTATGGTTTTAAATTTTTTTTTTAGATGTGTGCTTTCAAATACAAATTATATGCTCTTACACTCATAGTGTCATGCTTCACTACCGACCCTTCGCAACACCTCGGTGGTGGTGGTGGTGGTGTGAGGGTCATTATATGCACCACAAATGAAAATGACTGATATACAGTTACTGCTGACTAAACCTCGTTATAACTTAAATGCATGGACAAAATTAGGAAGACGTTACATGCATCCACTTCCCATGCCTATCTTCCCATTAGCTCAGCGGGGGCCCGGCATGGTCAGGTGGTTAAGGCACTCCAGGTTTCAAACCCCGTCGCACCAAATATGCTCGTCCTTTCAGCCGTAAGGGCGTTATAATGTGAAGGTCAATCCCACTTCTCGTTGGTAAAAGAGTAGCCCAAGAGTGGGCGGTGGGTGGTGATGGTTAGCTGCCTTCTCTCTAGTCTTACACTGCTAAATTATGAATGGCTGGCGCAGATAGCCCTCGTGTAGTTTTGCGCGAAATTCAAAAACAAACAAAAAACAAAGCTCGGCGATAAGTCTGTAGGCTAACGACGCTAAAAATCGGGTTTCGATACCCATGATATATAAAACACAGATAGCCAGCCTATTGTGTAGCTTTGTGCTTAAAAACCACCAAACGAAATACCTAATATGAAGTTATTATAGTTTGAAACCTCAGTAAAATATACTCATGATTTTCTTTTCGTCTTTCAAGTTTAAGGACATATTTCGACTGAGATTTGATGTATTTATATTCTTCTGAAATTGTTTTTCTAATATCAGTTGACTTTCTCCGTAACTTGTATTGAGAAAATGTCCACAGTCCGGAAGAATTGCAGCCAAGACAGCATGCATGGTATTTACCTTACCTTGTGGGTAGAGTCTTTATCCGTGTGGAATCAAATAATCCTCGGACTCCGTCAGATTTGTGTACATCTTTTAACAATGGACTCTCTTTTTTTTATTATTTACAGTAACAATAATTCTTCATTACTGTTTATGTTCCAGCTCGTATGGAAACACAAAGAAACCTAAGAACACGTATTAAAAAATGAAACTAATGCTGTCCCGATAAAGACAGAACGCTATGCACACCAATCGATATTATTTTCTCATAAACTGCCTTATTGGCTAGACAGACGAAGAATTAAAAGATTTGTCAGGTTTTAAGCAGTTAACAAGGACGAAGTGTATAACATTATGACTTTGTCGTGACTCCAAATTTATTGTCCTCTCGTTTTCAAAAGTTAAATTGTGCGTTCTTGTTATTATAGTTACTCTGATTTCTTTCACCTTATTGTAAGAATAGCTATTTTGTTTAAATTTATCGCATAGAAACTTGAGTTTTAAACAAAAATAAGTACCCCTTGCTTAAAGTTAAAAGCAGCGTAGTTTCAAATTCAAGCGCTATCGAAAACTAACTCGACTGGACAGTTTCTCCTAAGTGTTCTAGATGTTTTTTTTTTCATATATTTTAACATTAAACTTAAAATACGCTCCTATCAATTATACATAAGACGTTAACCTAATCTCGAATCCATGGTAGAAAACACTCGTATTGAATTGGATTATTAAAACGTCACACGTAAAATCTCATGAAGTTAGGGCGATGTTTTTCAGCCTTTAAAAATTGCGAAATAATAAATCAACTAGCAAATACACGTGATAATATAACTTAAGCCAACAAGATCGTGGCCATAGGAACCAAAATCAAATACAAGTACCATCAGTTAAAGCTTGAATGATTCAACCAACGACTGTATTTCCCGATTTCTTAGCTTCACGATTCAGAAGGCATGCCCATATAGTTACTGTGATATTTTCTTCAAGAGTGTTGCTTGGGATATTTTTGTTGTTGTTCCTGCAGTGTAAGTTCATGGTTAGGCTTAACGTCTAAAAAGAAGATTAGAACATTCTTTTTGTTACCATTGGTTTTTTATTGCTTCTGTGAAGAAAAGAAAAGCCAAAAATCCGGTAAGATATTCTTAACCCTAAACGATATATATATATATATATTAAATATTATCTATGTTTTTTTTATGGTATTTACTCGAATATAACGCTGCCCCGAAGATAATTTTCACCCAATTTTGATAGGTTAAATTATAGTGTTTTTTTTTCTAAATCTATTGTACAAAATGTATTGAAATCTTTCTAAATACAGTAAACAACTATCGACGTATTAAAACAGTTTTGGAAATCTTTGAATGAAACGTTTGTTTTCCCGTTGACAAGTTTTTACGTGGTAATAAACTAAACTAATTTTTCATCTTTCTTTGTCATTGCCAGAATCGTCGCTACCATCGGATAGCATTTGCTTCTTTGAACAGTTTTTTTCATTCCCCTCTGGTTTACGCAGCATATCATCATAACCTGCTTGTTTGTTTTTTGTTAAATTTCACGCAAAGCTACACGAGGACTATCTGAGTTAGCCGTCCCTGACTTAGGAAGGCACCACCCATCGCCAACTCTTGAGATACTCTTTTTACCATTGCATAGCGGGATTGACCGAGACGTTATAACGCCCCCACGGCTGAAAAGACAAGGATGTTTAGTGTGACGGGGATTTGGAGCGCCACTAACCACTTGGCCATACCGGGCTGCCATCACCTGTCCCATTTGGTTTATTGAAACCTTCCTTGATACGGTGGTAATAAAATATCTGACAAAATAATCTGCGCGAAATATAAACCATGACAAGTTTTTCAGGAGATATTTGTTAAGTATGCATTCAATTCGGGCAAATACAGTGTATAAACTCAGGAGAAGTTCTATATAGAGAGATTGGGTTAACGCTAAGACTTATATTAGTTTTTGTATACAACAGTAATGTAAAGAGTTATGTGTAAAACAGTATAACTCAAATTTGGAACACCACGCTGAAACATAAAGTTTACAAAAGTACAACTTTTTTGTTTAAAATGTCTTCTGGTTTTTTAATGCATTTTTCTGTACTCTTCAAGCAAACAGCGATTTGAACGAAACAGAAACAGTCAGAGTTTGTGTAAAATAATCGACAGAACAGTTGTGCGAAACGATAACAATAACGACAGAACAGTTGTGCGAAACGATAACAGTAACGACAGAACAGTTGTGCGAAACGATAACAGTAACGACAGAACAGTTGTGCGAAACGATAACAGTAACAACAGAACAGTTGTGCGAAACTATAACAGTAACGACAGAACAGTTGTGCGAAACGATAACAATAACGACAGAACAGTTGTGCGAAACGATAACAGTAACGACAGAACAGTTGTGCGAAACGATAACAATAAGGGTTTGTCCCACTATTCGTTGGTAAAAGAAAGTTGGCGGTGGGTAATGATGACTAGCTGCCTTCCCTCTAGTACTTGGCCCAGTACGGTCAGGTGGTTAAGGTACTCGACTTTAGTGGATGGAATTTGTTGTCCTTGAGATTATCAGTGTTTGTATGGCTCGGCATGGCCAAGCGTGTTAAGGCGTGCAAATAGGGTTCTATAAAGTAACCAACAAGAAAAGTTGTTGGAAACTCGTAATCTGAGGGTCGCAGTAACAAATAGGGTTCGCATCCCCGTCGCACCAAATATGCTCGCTCAAATAGGGTTTTAGCCGTAACCAACAGCAGAAGTTGGGAGCGTTATAATGTGACGGTCAATCCCACTATTCGTTGGTAACGCCCCACGGCCGAAAAAAGAGTAGCCCAAGAGTTGGCGGTGGGTGGTGATGACTAGCTGCCTTCCCTCTAGTCTTACACTGCTAAATTAGGGATGGCTAGCACAGATAGCTCTCGAGTAGCTTTGTGCGAAATTCAAACACAAACAAACAGTGTTTGTGTGTTAAAGTTTCGTGCGTGAATTGATTAATTTATTTGTAGACAATTGAAGTGCGTGTACCACCATCCTATTGAGTTTCAATACTTTCACCAAATATCATATCCCAGTTTGGAAAGAGTCGCGTGATCTGATATTTCTCACCAAATAAGTCGAACGGTTTGCTATTGTTGGTTCCACTCTTCAGCTCAAAATGTCTTTTGCACTAAATGTGTTTGGTAGCCGGCTATCAAGTGTTGTACTTTAAATTTAACTTGCTTAGGTTTATTTTAACCTTTTAACCTTTAATTTGAGCCACTGAGACGTCCCTCACCGGCGTAAATGTTTTTCAAAATTCCACATAACCTCTTACAAGAGTGGTATAGGCAGGTTGCTTAAGTACGCCCGACATGGCCAAATGGTTTGGGCACTCGATTCGTAATCTGAGAATGTAACTTTTTTATTTCTGAAAGAGGGAAAAATATTTTAGGGATTCATAATATTGACACATGACATGCAGATAAGAGACTTAATATGTCACAAAGATCTGTTGGTAATGTTATGTCAAGACAGCTATGATTAAACCAAAGAGACTAATAACATCTTGTTGAATATTAAGAAATATAAATTAGCTTTAAATAAGTGACTCGAATCAAAATTTTAACGGTTACTTTTAACAGCTTGGCATTGTGTTCTTGTCTTTATTTTGGCCCATGTTACAGACTCTGAGTTTTCTCGACATATCACTCTGGCCACTGAGGACTTCATTTCTTGGACAAGATAGATTTGCTAGGTCACGAAACTTGCGGATCCCTGCTATTTACTGGACACTTTTGCTTTAGCTTGAGTAAATAAAGCTGTGATGAAAACGTAGTGTTATGTTTGTGTTTGAATGTCAGGAACACGTGTTTTCTGGCAACTGGTAGTGACAGGCCTGTTTAATATAAGTTATCGTGGTATATACAGGTAATGAGCACAGTATTGTAATAATATACTCTTTTTTTTTTTCAATTACGTAGAGCTGTTCCTGATATTGAGTTGATAAATTAAAAGGAAGACATTATTCAACAGCTAGTACTGCCATCTCTTGGGATACTTTAGCTGATCGAATAATAACACTTTATCGTTATTATTAAAGTACACTCAAGGGCACGAAGTGCAGAAGCCTTTTTATGGTGACATGTAATGTAAAAACGTGATATTTACATGTTATGTCGTCTTTTTTTTTTCAATTGGCTTTTGAGAGACTTGAAATTAAAACAATAAATGAAAAAAATAATACAAAACTCCGTACAAATACATATACGTGGATTTAAATCTTAACCTTATGTTCAGAAATTTATATATATTTTTAAATACCTATATTGGCATTTTACTAGCGTTTAACACTTCGAAAATGAAGGTTCATACTTGTTTTGCAAATACTCATCTCTATACGTTTTTACAAGAAATTTCATTATATAGCTGGTGTCACCACCTAGTGGCTTTTATTAAATTTTATTGTAATTTAATCTCTAGATTATTTAATCGCAACTCTTGACTTTGTGTATTGAAAATTCTGTTTTAAGAGACTGCGCATAAATAAAAATCAACAGCAAATAAAGTACTATTTAATGAATAAAACCAAGGTATTTGAGCTGATGAAGGAAACATAAGAGTGAGAGGCATCATTTTCTTCGTACATTGAACTTAATGTCAGGAAACAAAATTTAATTCTGACGGTGAACAAAGACCTTTATTGAATGTTTATCAAATATTTACAAAATTTGTTTGCAAGTCATGTTTAGGAACAAAGGTAAAATATTTTTCTTGAACATTTGTAACATTATAACAATAAAAGGAAGTAATATGATCTGTTAATAGGACTAAGGTTAATTAATATATTTCATTGACAGAGAAAACTAAATGATGTAGCTAATGGAAATCTATATAATAAATAATATTTTATTATCAATAAATAACTACAGAGGATGTATTACGAGATCCAGAGTTTTGAAACGTATTATTACGATAATAATTTTGAAAAAAAAAAAAACTTGTATAAATAAATTAATTATATATGTTGACACTAGATGGCAGTAAAATGGATATTAAAGATCGGAATGCCACTTTGTTTTTTAATTGATTAATTTTCAATTTACTTCTCCAAACCTATAGAAAGTGTTTATCACATTAATAAACGTATTATACTTAAAAATTAAGAAGACCGACCGATAAAATAAATTATTACGAAAACGTTACTTTTATAAATAAAAAAAGGGAAGCTAGATAACCTCAATTCCTTATTTGGTGTGAACCAAATTAACTCTTGTGCAGAAATTACATTTTTAACTTTTCAAGTAAAGAAATAAAAATTTCAGTTTTAGGAAACTGTTGAGCGCATCGCTATCTAATAAACTTGATAATGTGGTGGAACACATTTTTTTGTAAACTTTAAATTTTTACTGTCTACGCTTACTTGTCACCGACGTCATCTACATTTGGATTGTGTTTTTATTTTGCTTGAAATATAAACACTGTTAAAATAAAAAAAATGATGCTTGTTTAAGAGATACTCTAAACCTAACATTAATATATGTAACTATAAACATAATTTTAAAATTCTGGATTTCCACATTTATATTTCTTGTGGTTGGCTCATTTGTCTGTGCTTTTGCTAACCATGAGTATCAAAATCCGGTTTTAGCTAGTTTTCTCGCTGACCACTAAGAGGCCGATTTACTACAGGGTGGCCCTTAAGTCCCTACTCATCCATATGTTATTATGTTTTATTCAATCACACATGTATTATTTGTTTCTTTTTTTTCAGAGACATATGGCCGATGTAAGCACATTTACACTAAAATGTCTCACAGAACATGGCGTCGCATAATATTATGCAGCGAAAATGAGATACACTGGAAACATAAGATATATGGATGGGTAGGGACTTACGGACCACCCTGTATTATAGTTTTATTTCCAATAATATAAGTCAGCAGACATACCACTATGCCAGTGGGGGAGTTGTATTATTATTTGTATATTTAAACATACAAAGAAAGAAAATTGTGTGTATCATTATTTTTAGTAAATATCATAAACTTAATATATATCGACATTCAATTAATTTCTAAATTAAAACTTCCTGCTATTTGAAATCACAATATGTTAACATACGTGCATGTCAACCTGTTGACTGGCAAGTATTGCAGCTGCTACGGCACCTCCTATGCCGGGTTTTAATCAGCAAAATTGAGTAATTTATAAAACAAAGGAAATAAGCAACAAATACTATTTTTCTCTAAGCCAAACTTATAGTAGTACACAAAATAAAGAAATATGCACAAAACACGAAACAATAATGCACAAAATGTCATTCTTGGATATTGAAATATATGACACATTTAACAATTCACTTTCATGTGAAATGTTTTGAAGCAGGGGCCAACACAAAGAGCCACATTGCAATCAGTGCATTCATATCTGGTACTGATCACCACGATTTCCTGAGAAGGAGTTTATAACTGGAGCAGCAAAGGATTCAGCATTCCAATCATTGTCATAAGTGCACTTTTCTCTTGGAACTGTTCTTACCACGACTTGCAGTTTTACGTTTACTCTCTGGTGTTATCGCCCGTTTACCGGTGTTGGTTGATGGCCAGTTATCATCATCTTTACTAACATCTGAAACTTGTATTTCCGTATTTTTCAAAGAATCTTCATAATTCCGAATCTTCTGAATCGCCACTGCTATCTTTAAACTCCGAACCAAGTTCAAAATACAACTCTAATGCTTCTTCATTTTGTAACTTTTTTCATGACGCCATTTTGGATCGAAAGTGAAACAATTTGTCAGTATATCAAATGCATGTATGGTGCTGATATCTAGTGTTGAAGTTAGGTATTATTGAGAACGATTTGTTTGTTTGTTTGTTTTGGAATTTCGCACAAAGCTACTCGAAGGCTATCTGTGCTAGCCGTCCCTAATTTAGCAGTGTAAGACTAGAGGGAAGGCAGCTAGTCATCACCACCCACCGCCAACTCTTGGGCTACTCTTTTACCAACGAAAAGTGGGATTGACCGTCACATTATAACGCCCCCACGGCTGGGAGGGTGAGCATGTTTGGCACGACTCGGGCGCGAACCCACGACCCTCAGATTACGAAGCGCACGCCTTAACGCGCTAGGCCATGCCAGGCCATATTGAGAACGAATTAACTCGTCCGTGGCACTGCGTTACCGATCGGCTTGGACGAGTTTTCTCGTCTACGGCACTGAACAGGTTAAATCGGTGACTCCTCCGGGATAAATTATATGTAACATGAATGACAGCAAATAAATAAATATCTTATTGCATCGAAAGCGCTTTTATCAGTACTAGGTACGTTCAATAGATCTAAGATCTGATACCTATATAGTTTACAAATATATCAGCAAATGATGCCGCATATCGTGGATTTCTTGTTAAACATTTTATATATTAATATACGGATTATCTTGCACGGGTCTCAAACAGAAATTACCAGAATAACTCTATTTGCTTATAATATATTCGTTCGAATGTGTGGTCATTGCTATTTCTAGGAATTACAGTATTTCTATAAATTAATTCTTCAGTATAACAATTGCTATTAATTCGAAATATTAAAATTCTGTTTTCTTTCCTAATTTAAGAATGAAATTTCAACATTCTACTGCTCTAGCTTACGTTTTGGTATTGTTTTGAATTTCGCGCAAAGATACACGAGGGTTATCTGCGCTAGCCGTCTTTAATTTAGTAGTGTAAGACTAGATGGAAGGCAATTAGTCATCACCACCCACCGCCAACTCTTGGGCTACTCTTTTACCAATGAATAGTGGGATTGATTGTAACATTATAACGCCCACACGGATGAAAGGGCGAGCATGTTTGGTATGACGGTGATTAGAACCCGACACCCTCGAATTACGAGTCCAGTGCCCTAACCACCTAGCCATGCCGAGCCCTAGCTTAGGTAAAGATGAATTGAAAGTGGAAATAGCCTAATTATAAAATTAATCTCTCTTTCACCTGATTATTCAAACCTCTTAACAGCATTTTACATGAGTGGTCAAAGCTACGGAATTAATTTGTTTTCCATGTTTATATATAAATATATCAACTGCATAAATCTATTTTCGGCTTAGTTGAAATTTCTTTCAAACTGTATTAATTATTTCCATGAATAAGGTGTACTGTGATGCCTTTATTCGTAATTTTGTTTAAACATTTGACTGTGGGCATAGTGTACTTCTAAAGCTGCCAGCCACCTTACTCTCAGTTTAATCAAATTAAATCATATTTTCTGATACTCAATATTATATTTTTATGTTCGTAATTTTAGAATATTCCACAAGCACGCCCTTTCCATTTTGATAATTTTAAATGTTATTGAAAACAATGAACAATGTGTTTGTAATTTTAAGAAATTCAAGAACTGAGTTGATTAAAACAAGAGATAATTGCAATATGAAGTTGAACACATTTCACAGATATTATTATTACAGTCTTTGTTGTTTCGGCTGTAACATTTTGTAGTATTCAATAAGAAGAATAATGAAAAAATCGAATCCACTAAAAATAAAAGAAACATTTTATTTCTCGAACTTTTCAAGTTTCACTTTTAACCTAATCAACGGTTGTTCTTAGGCCTAACATCACAAATAAAACAATCTAACACTTCACTTACTAATTTCGTATCTTTCTTAATTTGTGGAGACTATTATTCACAACTTTACAGTATTTCACCGACTGACAATAAATATGTAGATATCAAAGTTCAAGTGAATTCTTAACCTTCAGAGAAAATGTTAGAAAATAAGGCCAAAGTACTCATCACGTTACATTGAACTTTCTTTAGGCTAAACAACAATATAAATTTATAGACATCTAGAATAAACACCCTTTGTGATGTTGTTAATTATACGATTATTTCTGAATAAAAATATTTTATGATGGTACCATCTGTATACATTTCAACAAACTTAAAAATGAATGTTAACAGCATCTCACATTTAAACTGGTACGAAATCTGGAAAAAAAAAAAAATGTTGCTCTATAAGTACGTTGAGGCATTTTATAACAAAACTTGCAAGGTACTTTTTTCCAAAGCAATTATAGTGATGAATCCATTTGTACAGTCTGCCGAGCTATAAATGTGTCAAACTTAATGTTTCAAAGACAAAAAAACAAAACAAAACTACCAGTATAAAGGAAGAAAGAGGGGAACAGGCTTTGTATACAACTGTTATATCAAGACATTTAAAACACCAAGTCCCTCATGATTTAGGAATCTGTTATATCAAGACATTTAAAACACCGAGTCACTCATGATTTAGGGATCTGTTATATCAAGACATTTAAAACACCGAGTCCTCATGATTTAGGGATATGCTATATCAAGACATTTAAATCACCGAGTTCCTCATGATTTAGGTATCTTGAATTCAAATTTCACGTCAATTAAATCCTAAAACAAAGTTTGCACCTTCACACTGCACCCGAACAAAATGGCCAATAGGAAAGAGAAGTAGCACTATATTTCACGACGATGTTCTACATAATTTAGTGATAACTATTTTATTACTCCTTTGATGATTAAGCCTTAATACAGATGCAAATATACAGTCTAATCCAGAACGTTTTATTTTTCAAGGCGAGTGAACAACAATTCAATAAAATAATAGTTATTCAAGGACATTTAATCTTTTAGAGATTAATTTTCAAAGTAATATATTTCTTGGCATCTTGTCTTTTACACAATCTTTATCTAACTGAAACTATTTCATGAATAAAACACGTAGAAACTCGGTTTAGTTTGTTTTGAATTTCTCGCAAAGCTACTCGAGGGCTACCTGCGCTAGCCGTCCCTAATTTAGCAGTGTAAGACTAGAGGAAAGGCAGCTAGTTATCACCACCCACCTCCAACTTTTGGACTACTCTTTTACCAACGAATAGTGGGATTGACCGTACTTTATAACGACCCACGGCTGAAAGGGCGAGCATATTTGGTGTGACGGAGATTCGAACCGGCGACCCTGGATTAAGAGTCGATTTCCTTAGCCTCCTAGCCATGCCGGGTCTATAAAAAACTTAAGGAAATAAATTTCAGGTTTATGTTTTATACTATATATAATTAACTTGGTACAGATTGTGACCGATTTTCTATTATATACATATTTTAATATAGATGTTTGTTTAAGTTTAGTTTATATTTATAAATGTTCTTAGTTTTGAAATACAACTTTAACTTACACTGTTAAACCTGCATTACGAAATGTTCACCTATTCACTAAAGCTGTAGAAAATTCTCTAATGTAACAATCAGCAATATATGTGTGTAAGTAGACAGTAGTGTATAGTCAGTACTGTTGTGCAGGCTAAAATTTCTGGACACTCTCCACACGTCTCTAAATGTAACCAACGCGACACGCCAAAAGACAGTATATATTATTGGTTTGCTATAGTTGGTGTACTGTAAGCCTTGGACGCTATAACTGATGAACAGTTATTAATCACAAGTTTCGGATATTTGACCATAATCATTTATAAATTTCGAACGTTACAAACCATTTAACTTCAGTAGATTTATATTGGACATTAGCATTTTTACGAAGATATTATACAGCTTTAGTGATGATAAATCTCGTCGTGTGATCAATAAAGAACGCAAAACTGCTTAGCTTTCTGCGAAGTAAATTGTACCTATATCAATTCGAAGTTAACTCGCTCATCGTAAACCCGCGACAAGACATCAGGGATATTCCAGATCAGAATTGACTAAATATTGTCTGTAAGTTTGAAAAACTTATGCATATACATTAGTATTTGTAATAAACATTATTGTAAATTGTATTATCGTAACCTAATGTTTCCTTCTATTGTATTCGCGTGGACAAATCGAATTTAATTTTAGTAACACATCAAATTTTGACAGACGATAAATTTAAACATTCGAAGTTGAAAACAAAACGATGTGTAGTCCTTAGTAATACTTTCGCCCCCCAGAGGCTCAGCGGTATATCTGCGGACTTACAACGCTAAAACCGGCTTTCGATACCCGTGGTGGGCAGAGCACAGATAGCCCATTGACTAGCTTTGTGCTTAATTCAAAACAAAAACAAACAGTAATATTTTCGAGATTGTGAAATTATTTTAACAATAGAACTATCATAAATTGGACGTGTATCAACGTTTATTTACTGCTAACTTGAAATTACAATTTAACTCAGCTTTAAGCTATTTAAAATTGTAATACGTAACAAGATCCTTGACCATTAATATAAATACGGTGATGTACATTCATCACACACGTCATAAGTAAGAGAAAAAAACAAACAAGAGAAAGCACTGTATCAGCTGACCTACAATTAGACATTGAGAAATTAGAACGTATAACCTTAGATTTTTTTTAATCTCGCGTAAAGCTACACTAGAGTTACCTGCGCTAGCCGTCCCTAATTTATGAGTGTAAGACTAGAGGAAAGGCAGCTTGTCATCACCACCCACCGCCAACTCTTGGGCTATTCTTTTACCAACGAATAGTGAGATTAACAGTAACGTTATAATGCCCCCACAGCTGAAACGTCGAACATGCGGAGACAGGAATTTGAACCCGAGACCTTAAGCTCCTTGTCCACCTGGCCATGCCGGGGCCAGTCTGATGTTAGACACAATCGTTATTATCTACATTGTATGATATGAAGAACTAGCATCTGTCTTCACTCTCCGTTCCAGTAAACAACGAAAGAGTAAGATAGAATACGTGGTATTCCATATCCATACAATTTTTAGTTAATTCATTCACCAGCATTATGATATGTCGATATTGTGATCACTTGATGATCAGTAGAAAAGACAGCTTGAATGACAAAGTCATTATAAGCACAACAGATTATAACATATATATATATTCTTCAAAAAAAGAAACGCAAAAGGCAAAATTTGAGACATATTGATAACAAGTTTATTCCGGGTAGTTCTGTATGACATGTGTGAAACTTTGCACATTCACTGCTGAACATCCAAAGTCTGCAAAGGTGGAATGTTACAAACAAAGTGAACATTACTAGTACTTGAAAGGCCGGTTAATGATAAATTCGTCATCTTCGAAATGTGACGTCAAAGTTCAAAATCACGATAATTAAAAAGATTATGGAAATCGCAACCTACAATAACTCACTCATTTTGTTGTTATTACCATCGTTAACATAAAGGGTTGGAGACGTTGTAACTTGTTAAGTGTTTCTAAAGTTTATGCTTTAAAAATCACGATAGATAAATAACTTTAGCATATGTTATAGATGTATATTTATATCGACATAGAAAATGTTTTGGTTAATAAATGAGACTTACTGGTCAAATAAATAATTATTTAATAAATTATTTTAATAAGAAAAAAGTTTCTGCCTCTCCCCCCCCAAAAAAAAAATCCTGAGACAAAAATCTATTCTAGTTGACAGAATGGACAAATTCATTTGAATCAGGTAGACGCATAGTACAACATTCATACTTTGCTGTACACTAAAAGCTTGTGACGTTGTTTATCTGGAATGAACAAACATATTTAAAGTCACCGCGTAGTCTGTATTCAATGTTTATTTACATTAAGACTGTAGCATTTTCACAAATAATGATTAAATATCCCAAAATTCTCTACAGTGCTTTGTGTTTTTTTTGACAAATTAACATTTTGAGAGGACCAATACCCTGGTACTAGCAGGTTAGGACATTACTGCTGCTATTCTGTAGCTTAAACTGAAAGGATAAGTCATAGAAAAAAAAAAAATCTGATAATTCAGTGATATAAGACTGTTAGTATCGACGTACCATAATAATCCAAAAAAACATAAAATAGCTTTCAAAACACAGTAACATGTAGGGCGTGGATTGGCCTCGAGGTTTGGTTTAAATTTCGCTCCAAGCTACACAAGGGATAACTGCGCTAGCCGTCCCTCATGTGGCAGCTAGTCATCATCACCCACCACCAACTCTTGGGTTACTCTTTTACCAACGAATTACATAATGGACTGTAGCATTATAACTCTTTCACTACTTAAAGGGCAAGCATTTTTGGTGGGAGGGGATTCGAACCTGAGACCTTCAGATTTGAGTCAAATGCTCTAAATACCTGGCCATGCTGGGCCTTTGCTTCGAGGTGTAGCTCTGAATTTGGAGTCGGATTGGAATATTACTAGCACACAAAGCGATTTTGACTTTATAATAAACTCTTCAAAAAATGAAACGCAAAAGGAAAAATTTGAGACAAATTGTTAACAAGTTTATTCCGGGTAGTTCTGTATGACATGTGTGAAACTTTGCACATTCACTGCTGAACATCCAAAGTCTGCACAGGTGAAGTCCACGCTCACTAGTTGAAGTTTAACGTCACTCAACGTCAATAACGAGTATGTCCCCCATGAGCATCAATAACTGCTTGGCATCTCCTGCCCATGGAAGTGATGAGATGACGAATCACATCCTGTGGAATGGCTGTCCACTCAGCCTGCAAAGCTGCTGCAAGCTGAGGTAGAGTCTGCGGTTGAGGTTGTCGCCGTCGCAGACGTCGGTCCAACTCGTCCCAAAGATGTTCGATGGGGTTTAAATCTGGTGATCTGGAGAGCCAGGGAAGAACGTTGATGTTGTGATGTCTCAAGAAGACAGTGGTGAGTAGGGCTGTGTGAGGACGGGCGTTGTCATGTTGAAAAACGTCGTTGACGTTACCATGATGGGTTGCACATGGGGCCTAAGAATCTCGTCGACGGTTGCGTACGGTCTGATCGGAAATCATACGCAGCCCTGGTATGGTTGAGGCAGTAGACGTCGCAGTGGTGGTCCTATCCCGAAGGTGACGTAACCGCACGATCTTGTGCGGGCGTGGTCACACGAGGTCTGCCAGATCGTGGACGGTCACAAGTTGATCCATGTTGTTGGTGACGATTCCATAGCCTTCTGATGGTGCTTGAGTGTACATTCACAGCTCTGGCAACATCTGATCGAGATTCGTCTGCTTCCAAGCGACCAATGGCGTTGTTGCGTTGTGCTTCAGTCAGTCTTGGCGTAACTGTATTGCGTGTCGGTGGCTTAACACTGAGCTATGGAAACCGAGAACCCGTCGCTTTTATAGGGATTTTGCACATGTTGCACTTGCAGAACATGCAGATCTCTCAAACAAATTTATTGAACACGATGTTTTCCTCCGTTTTCAAAGTGCACAACTTTTATTGTCATTTTGGTCTGACAATCAGTGCCTTAACACGTGTAACATCACATACTCTGAGCTTGTAACGTTATTACATATATTTCTCTTTAAAATAACAAAAATATCCCTTTTGCGTTTTTTTTTTGAAGAGTATATATTATAATTATATTCCATCTTACAACGTGCTTACAATATTGCAGTTTGTTAGACTATTGTGGTTGAAATTAAATTACAGTTGCATATGTTTTAGTGTTCTGTACTAAGTATCAGAATAAGTACTGGTTTTGATTTTTTTTTGATAATCTAAATCGTCAATGTTTTAGGCCAAAATGTCATAAACTTTAGGTATTCATATTTTTGGCCTTGTAGGATTTAAATGGTGACTTATAGGGTGAAGATACCCCTGGTCTTCCATTATTACCAACAAAAGAGAATTGAAAATCGCAGCCTGTTTTTGAAACCCTTCGAATGGTTTGTTTAGTTGAACGCGACTTTATAGTATAAACACATCGGAAGGAAAACAGTGGTAAATGATAAAAATGTTTAATTAAATAAGGTATGCATTCGGTAGCGTTTATAAGGGTAGAAAAATATAAGCACTATGATTCTTCAATTTGCAAAAACACGTGATAAAGTTAGAAACTTAATTTATACAAATACACACTGAGAATAACCGACACTCAGGGTAACGAGGTCTACTAAGAGGAATTAAACCAGGGACGATAGGATTGAAATTCCGTGGACTTGTCGTTGACCTATAGTGGTGATTCTTTGTTTGGTGATTCTTATAACGTGTTTAGTAATTGTAGAAAGATTCAAATAACCCTTATCCAAAAAATTAAGATATTGCTACACTGAAGGAATCTGCAGTGATGTGTTTTTACAAGTGTAGTGTATTACACCAGAGGGTGGCCCGTAAGTCCCTACCCATCCATATATCTTATGTATCCAGTGTATTTGTGTGCTGTCCCTCATTTTCGCTGCATAATATTATGCAACGCCACGTTCTGTGAGACATTTTCCTCAACATAGCAGGGGTTATTGTTCCAAATTGCCGCGGTAACAGCTGTCTTCAACTCATCATTAGTAGTTGTTTAGACACAACATATGGATGGGTAGGGACTTACGGGCCACCCTGAATACTAAAATATAATATACTACTGTTGTACTTTGAGTTGTTAAGGAGTGATTCATTAAAAGCGCTATGGATTAAGTGTTTAGTTCTGGAAGTATGTTTCACCACACATATGAAATTAATAAGGTGCACGTCGGTCCAGCAGTTACATCTAGTAGAAAACTAATTCAGAAAACGGTAGTATCCTTAACATGATGTGATACGTATTTTTAAAATTACCAATGAGATGTGTTTCAATTCGTTTCGGGCCCGGCATGGCCAGGTGGGTAAAAGAGTAGCGCAAGAGTTGGCGGTGGGTGGTGATGACTAGTTGCCTTCCCTCTAGTCTTACACTTCTAAATTAGGAACATCTAGCGCAGATAGCTCTCGTGTAGCTTTGCGCAAAATTAAAAAAACAAAGAAACAATCAATTCGTTTCTTTTTAATATTTTAATTCATCTATATAATAAGATTCATAATCTACGGCCCCGGCATGGCCAGGTGTGTTAAGGCGTTCGACTCGTAATCCGAGGGTCGCGGGTTCAAATTCTCGTCGCACCAAACATGCTTGCCCTTTCAGCCGTGGGGTCGTTATAATGTTACAGTCAGTCCCACTATTCGTTGGTAAAAGAGTAGCCCAAGAGTTGGCGGTGGGTGGTGATGACTAGCTGCCTTCCATCTAGTTTTACACTGCTAAATTAGGGACGACTAGCACAGATAGCCCTCGAGTAGCTTTGCGCGAAATTCAAAACAAACAAACATTACACATTACTGGTCGTTTTACCTTCCAGTGGCTCACAAAGTTAGAAACCGGTTTTCGATATCTGTGGTGGACAGAGCACAAATAGCTCATTATGTAGCTTTGTGTTTAATTCTAAGCGAAGAGCTACTAGTGTTATTTTAAAGCACGTGTTTGAAGTTTCAAGTGTAACTTCTGAATTAAATAGTGCTTGGTAAACTAGAAAATTTCAGAACCCGAGACTTTTTTAACGCCGATGCGCAGGTAGCCTAGTTGCTTTGCGCCTTGAAACACCAAACCAATCAACTTTCTTAACACCGAACAATAGCGTATATGCAACATGGCTGTACGGTTGGTCAGCGCTAAGTTTACGAACGTACAACACTGAAATACGGAATTCGATTCCTTACAGAGAACAGAGAACCAATTGTGTAGGTTTGTGCTAAAACAGCAACAAAAATATTTTGTTCAAGTTTAAATGATTTTTCTTAAGTCGTTTGCTGTAGATAAAAAAACTGTGTAGTCTTAAAAAACAAATTATATGTATTCGTTAAATTATATTAAATTCGTTATATTCGTTAAATAAATTACACTATTTTGACGTTGAACATTTGATACAGTTTATCTGTTTGTGCAAGAATTATCTGCACATGGCCGTTCTTAATTTTGAGCTGATATAACATGTTTCTCAACATGGAATTAAAACAAAATAAACTTCAGTTTTCAGGTATAGAAATAGTTGACGACTTACTCTACTTTTGGTTAACACAGTATTGTTCTAGACTTTATATTGTAGATTATAATATGAATAAATAAATAAATAAATAAACGGTTCTTCGAAAATTGGATAATATCGTGTAAGATATCGTTTTTCCTAATTGAAAATTCTTCCTAAATTCAAAAAGGTATTGAAAGTCTATTCGTTACTATAGTTACAAAGCCAATACAGAAGTGTAATACACTTCATACACGAGAGTTTTGCCTCGTGACTGCACAGACGTAAGAGGAATGCACCACGTATCTGTATTTGTATAGATGCGTTGAAGTTTCTATACGTATTGCGACATTTTATAACGCTCTGAAACAAGCCTGTTCCAACTGAAAGCAGAAAAGTTAAAGGCACGTTTTGGATTGTTAGTCTGTATCACCTCTCTGTGTACTTGCCTCGAATATCGCATTAAATAAACACATTTATAATTGAGTAAATTCGGTTCAGAAATATAAAATATATGAAAAGGGGAGAAATTGAATGTTGTTTTTAAAACTAATACATTGTTCTAATGATGCTACTTTTTAATTATTACTTTTTATGATCGTTATTGAACATTTTTAAACAGGTTTTGTCGAACAAGGAATATTTTTCTTAGCCTTACTTGACTCTTGTTACCATTGTTAACAGCACAAAACATACACATAAACATTGTGATATTAGATACTTTAATAATGTTTAAAATACATGCTAAAGCTAAATATATTCGATTTTAGTCAATGTCGCTTTAATGAGAGAACAGTGAAGGAATAATTGAAATTTGGTTTACATGACGTCACTTATGTTAAGATGGATGTCATCACCACTGCTGGGCCCGGCAAGGCCAGATGGGCTAAGGCGTGGGACTAGTAATCTGAGGGTCGCTGGTTCGCACCCCGTCGCGCCAAACATGCTCGCCCTTTCAGCCGTGGGGGCGTTATAATGGGACGGTCAATCCCACTATTCGTTGGTAAAAGAGTAGCCCAAGAGTTGGCGGTGGGTGGTGATGACTATCTCCCTTCCCTCTAGTCTTACACTGCTAAATTAGGGACGGCTAGCGCAGATAGCTCTCGAGTAGCTTTGCGCGAAATTCAAAAACGAAAACAAAAAATCACCATTGCTTCAAAGAGACAAATCAAGTAAATTGGTGTTAAACGTAGTTAATAAAACCTGCAACAGCTAATTGCTTTTGTTTGTTTCCACTTTGAAATAATACCTGCTTTGGTACCCCTCGCAAAATATTTTGTATGGCAAAGTAATTATATAGAAAACCCAGGATAACGTTTTCCGTTAAGCCTAAGGTGAAACATAGTATCAAGAATTACATCTTTCTTTTTAAATTTATGATCTGATATCTATTCATAAGCCTTTTGGAGCAGCTTGAACAACAGACTGCAGCAAGGAATCAAATAAGATAATACTCCCGAACATATAGAATTTGTTACAAAAAAACAACAACAAAATATTTCTTTGCACTGAAGTATTTTTCAGTTGTGTTTATAGTACCGAAACGCTTTCATTTTGAATATTTATGTGCCAACAATTGTAAGACACTTGTCATTTTAACATACTATTAATTTTCTATAAAAATTTTATTAAAATACTTTTAAAAGGAATGATAATATATTGATGATAATAAAAAAAAAGGTTTACACCCCATCTACTTGTAATAACAAGAACTAATTTATTTCATCAAGCGTTTCGCCACCAGGGCTCGTTATACAAGGTTTGTTTGTTTGTTTGTTTTGGAATTTCGCACAAAGCTACTCGAGGGCTATCTGTACTAGCCGTCCCTAATTTAGCAGTGTAAGACTAGAGGGAAGGCAGCTAGTCATCACCATCCACCGCCAACTCTTGAGCTACTCTTTTACCAACTAATAGTGGGATTGACCGTCACATTATAACGCCCCCACGGCTGGAGGGCGAGCATGTTTGGCGCGACTCGTTATATATGCTGACTTACGATGATATACCTCAAAGTTACTTTTCACAGGTCAGTAGATATTTCCAGAATTTCATCGCTTCTGCACGTATTGTAATTGCATTCATGAATGAAATTCACGAGAATGGACTTTTTTCTTTTCTGTCGTTTTCTACTTGTTTCTTAATTGCTACGTTAAGTTCAAAAACGTCATAGCGAAATTGTTCCAATGGAACCATAATATAGGACAACAGAATAATCAAAATGCCATTGTTATAGTTCTTATTTGTCTGTAAATGTTAAAACAGCGTTATAGACATTGCGAACTAAGACATCATTATATGAGTAATCTACACAGGCAAAGGCAGCACTATTGAGTGGGTTTGTTTGTGTGTTTTTGAATTTCGCACAAAGCTACTCGAGGGCTATCTGTACTAGCCGTTCCTAATTTAGCAGTGTAAGACTAGAGGGAAGGCAGCTAGTCATCACCACCCACCGCCAACTCTTGGGCTCTTCTTTTACCAACGAATAGTGGGATTGACCGTCATATTATAACGCCCACACGGCTGAAAGGACGAGTATGTTTGGTGTGACGGGGATGCGAACCCGCCACCTCAGATTACGGCATGCTTAACCATGCCGGGCCATTTAGTGGGTGGGCCTTAAAATAAAATATAGATAGGTTCTGGAACACAACCAGGTTAAGTGATTTATATGAAAGAAACGTATAAGTGATTTATATGAAAGAAACGTGTTTGTTAATAGATTCAGAATATTTCTAGCCGTTTAAATTTCTTTAGAATACTGTGATGGTGGTTCCAGGCCATAATACTCCTGGCTACGCCCCCTAATGGGGTTAATATCTAGCTTAAAGCTGTTGACTTAAGTAATAATTATATATTAAGCTTAAATATTTCACATGTCTAAAGAACAGGGGATTGGAGCTCTATAAGGAGGCCCGGCATGGCCAAGTGGTTAAGGCACTCAACTCGTAATGCGAGGGTCGCGGGTTCGAATCCCCGTTACACCAAACATACTCGTTTTTCAGCCGTGGGGGCGTTATAATGTGTCAGTCAATCCCACTATTCGTTGGTAAAGGAATAGCCCAAGAACTGGCGGTGAGTGGTGATGACTAGCTACCTTCCCTCTAGTCTTACAATGTTAAATTAGGGACGGCCAGCGCAGATAACCCTCGTGTAGCTTTGCGCGAAATTTCAAAACAAACCAACCAATCCTATAAGGAGAGATTTGTCTTTCTCGTATTTAAATTTCCAGTTTTATTTTTACATGTTTTTAGTTCGTTTGTTTGCAATTAAACACAAAACTAGATAATGGATTGTCTGTACTCAATCCACTATGAGTATCGAAACCTGATTTCTACCATTAAAATTCTGCAGGCTTACCGCTGTGCTACTGGGAGTAAAGAAGTTATTTTATTAATAGTAAATAAGCTATTCTGCTTTTATTATAACGATTTTTACCTTAATAAAATAAACTAAGTTGGTTGAACCTGTTTTAAGGTTGACTAATTTCACACATTACCGTTTTTATTTTGATGTAAAGACAAAAGCAGTTTAGTCTATGTAGTTATTGTCTTATCAGTTTTTAATCAAGTTGAAAATGTGGTTTATTATTTCCTCTTTGTTTTTCAGTTCACAATCGAAACTGTACAACATGTATGAGATCAGAAGCTTGCAAATTTATTTTGAAAAATATTGAAATGTTTTATTGGATAATTAACGGGAAACCTGCCAAAAAAAGGTACTATGATATAAAATCCTTAAAATGTATATAGTTAAAAATAATAAAAAAACAACTCAGTATTGAAACCAGAGAAGTTTTCAATTCATGTGACGTTTTTTTTATCTCTAAATTGGTGAATAAAATATTAATAATTTTGTGCTGATAAAAAAACCAACAAAGCATAGGTCGTTATTTTTTTTTCAAAATGAATCAGGTTGTTTTTTTCAGAAATAATTAAAAGAAGCTACCATTGGCCCAGCACAGCCAGGTAGATTAAGGCGTGCGACTCGTAATCTGAGGGTCGCGGATTCGCACCAAATATGCTCGCCCCTTTTAGCCGTGGAGGCGTTATAATGTGAAGGTTAATTCCACTATTCGTTAGTAAAAGAGTAGCCCAAGAGTTGGCGGTGGGTGGTGATGACTAGCTGCCTTCCCTCTAGTCTTACACTGCGAAATTAGGGACGGTTAGCGCAAATAGCTTGTTTGTTTGTTTTTTGGAATTTCGCACAAAGCTACTCGAGGGCTATCTGTGCTAGCCGTCCCTAATTTTTTAAGACTAGAGGGAAGGCAGCAGTCATCACCACCCACCGCCAACTCTTGGGCTACTCTTTACCAACGAAAAGTGGGATTGACCGTCACATTATACACGCCCCCACGGCTGGGAGGGCGAGCATGTTTATGCGACTCGGGCGCGAACCCGCGGATTACGAAGCGCACGCCTTACGCGCCATGCCAGGCCAAATAGCCCTCGAGTAGCTTTGCGCGAAATTCACAAAAACAAAACAAGCTACCATTGCATTATCATTATTTTTAAAGGTTATTAAATTTATATACAATGAAATATTTTTTTCTGACGTTTTGTTTTTACTTTTATTTTTCATAACGATTTCTCGGAGAAACAGACATAAAGTAAATAAAAATAATATCATTTATTACTTATCTTCAGTGATGAAGAAAACAGACGGTTGAATCTCTAAACATATCTTAGATTTATTTTTTACACCTTGTTGTATATTATAAGCAAATAAGAAGATTTTCTCACAAATGATAATTTGTTGCTGTTTTGGTTAATGGTGAAACAGTTACTGTTGTGGATTTTTCAGTGCAAAATATAGCAAACTCTAGTTCATTTAATGACAACAAAAATGCATTATTTTTTCAACAACAACTTCTACAAGTTTAGTGTAACTAACTATAAGCCTAACTTCAAATAATATTTGTAATTCCACATAAAGTATATTATTAATATTAGCCTAACTTTCCCTTTGTGGTTAATACCTACACATGTTACGTAGTAAGGCTTCCCTAGAGAGTGTGTCTTTCAACCTTCCCTTTTTCAAAACGTTGTGACCACTTTGCTCCTCAGCACTAATCTGTCTTCTTGATTCATCTCTGTAAACAATTTACTGGTTTTCTCACCAATGGTAGCTACAAAAACATTTTTGATCGATATGCTGCAAAACTTTCCACGAAAGAACCTGTTGGTGAATTTATTTCTTAACCCTTTATCAGAATAAGTTACATATTAACGCTATTTGATCTCACGATCCCATAATTTCTAAAATATGTCTTTAGTAGTGGTTGGTGGCTTTAATCGCTCCAGGATTTATAGCTAATGGGAAAGCTTTCTTTAAAGATGCAGACCCTATTTGATTTGTTTTAATATGCATATTTTTATCTACTACAGCATTTGCGAATGTGTTGCATGTCAACAAATATATTTTCAACGAGCTCAGCAGAGGCCTCTCTCTGTCTGTCTCGTTACTTTGCTCTTAAATTTTGCTATAGAAACTTCTTTTTTGTGTTTGATAAAGCGGCTGTAAATACCCGATAGTACTTACTGCTGTCAATTAGAAGTTTGTGTAAAACTTGTAAATGTGGTTCTTTTTCAATGTACAATAAGATGAACATCTAGCTATTAACCAGGCCCTCCATTCTCTTTGTAAATTACTTTGATCACTGTCTGATATGCTTCCATAATTTGTTAGGATTTTTTTTCCATTGTGTGATATTGTCCGGCATGGCCAGGTGGTTAGGGCGCCTTACTTGTAATTTGAAAGTCACGGGTTTGAATCCCCGTCACACCAAACATGCTCGCCCTTTCAGTCGTGGGTACGTTATAACATTACAGTAGATCCCACTGTTCGTTGGTAGAAGAGTAGCCCAAGAGTTGGCGGTGGGTGGTGATGACTAGTAGCCTTCCCTCTAGTCTTACACTGCTAAATTAGGGACGGCTAGCGCAGATAGCTCTCATGTAGCTTTTTACAAAATTAAAATTAATAATTTGCTAAAGAATTAGTGTGTATGATATAGCTTACTCTGACATTAAGATTACTCACTGTGTAATAAAAAATCGCATAACTATAGTAAACAGTTTGTTACTCGATGGAAAGTATTTGATAAAGTATCACTTTTTTATTTATCAGAAAGTACACCATAAACGATGAATTTCATATTCTTTTTGAAAGCATTTTTATTTATTCTGTTAGTTTACAGAATTTAAAAATACAGAGAGAAATAAGAAAAATATTTGTTCTGTGCTTTTTTATCTGTAACCACTTGCTTGGTTGAATCTAGATATGCTTTCTAGCATCTCACCTTCACAGGAATGGTTTCTTCCCAGACGTCGGAAACCCTTCATAAAGCTATATACCAGTTTAGATGACTCAGAATTTTTGGTGTAGCGTGACGGTAGATGTTGGTCTAGTCAATAAGTAGAAACCGGTTGAAACAATTTGTCTTAGAAATGTCTGCAAAGTGGTTACCTCTTGAATCAAACCCTGATGTGAGTATTATACGTTATAAATTACAGATAATATTTTAATGTGTTAATATGTATACAATTATAAAAATATTTCAAACCTAAGCCTAGTTACTGCATTGCTGTCTCAGTACTTGAACTAAATCGATGTGTTTTTACGTTTATATGTCGTTCGCGATTTCAAGTTTGTTGTTTACGTGATTAATGTGTACAGTTGTTTTTGGTGAAAACTATAGCATTACGTTTAAAGTCTGTTTTTTTTTTTTTTTTTTTTCAGGTAATGAACAAGGTAAGCACAATAATGTGTAAATGCAGTATGGCCTTTCCTTTCCAAATTTCAATGTTTATGATTCAAGCTGTGTGCAGTGGTAGCGGTAGGTATTTTGAAAATTTAGTAGTATCTCCATTATGTGTATTTGGGTACAGGCCACTCTTCCAGGAACTGAAGGAACTGTTGATGAAGTTTACAAGCGTAGCCCGACTAAGTTACGACTGCTATGGCTGTAGTTGCGTCATCACTGGCAATTGATTTTTACGGTTTCGAAACATTTGCGATGGTTGCATTAGGTCTGTGCTGTATAAATTAATTATAATAAAGGGTTGTGGCCTGTACGAATTTCGTTTATATTTTTATTAATACGTAATTACTTGATATTTGGGTAAACTTTAAATCGATTGCCTTTTGTCATTTTGATTAACAGTTCAATTAAAAATAATATAACAGTAACTGTTTTATTATTTCAGTTTTTCACGTATCTGCATATCTTTTGAAATCGGAATACGTTGAAATATTTTGATGATATAGTGAATTTGTTCAAGGTACTTCTCCAAATATTGGAAAATGTTTAATGTTAATAGAATAGAGTTTGAAAAATATTTTACTCCAAAATAATATGTGAAACGAATATTACTGATTCTGACTAAGAAACTAATGGATATATATGGATTGCAGTGTTTCATAACTTTCTTCTAATGTTATGGTCATCAGTGATTACTGTGAAGTTAGTAAACATTGCGATTTAAAAAAAAATTTCTTTATAGGCAACGGTTCTAGTGATTTGAATAACTAGTTTTTAATTAACAATGGTTCCAAAGTGACTTCATGATAGGATTAATTTGTTTCAATGACATGTTAGTCACATCTTTATCAAGATAATAAGGGAACTTGCTGGATGCGACATATTTGGGTTTTACGTTTCATTAAAATTGATTACTAAACTTAAGCTTTAACTACATGTATAATTCCTTGTTTCCAAGTGAACTGTACTATAATGTTGTGTTAATTATAAATTAAAAGAAAAATGTTGTTGTTGTTGTTATTAGAATATATTTACTATGATAGATAAATATGTAGGGCAAGTTTTAAATATTTTCACTGTACATTTCTTTTGTTCAGTTCATACACGAACTAGGAGTACCGAAGGATTGGTCAGTTGTTGATCTGGTTGGTTTAGATGATGAACTTTTGGCCACTGTTCCTAGCCCTGTCTTGGCTGTGTTATTACTGTATCCATCAAGGAAACAGGTAGAATATGCTGAGAAAACATTCCAAATTGGTTTTTACTAATTTTTTTTTTTTTTTAGATCTTGGAGTTTATAATTTTTATTTATTTTGTCTGGATCATTCTTAATGAAAACCATGAAATAGGACAATTTTTTGTAAAGATGTGTATTAAACCTGTATTATCACATAATTGTTGGGGAAATTCAAGTGAAAATTGTGTTCAGTTTGATAAGAAACGATTCCACCTTGTATTTTATGTTGACCATTTTGGTTTTTTTTTTTCACTTTAATTTTGTATTTTAATCGAAAATTATCATCTAGTAATGGAAAAGTGTTGAATGTCAATTTATTATATCTTACAGAATGAAGCAGGAGTAGAAATGGCTAAGGCATCTGGTCAGTCAGTCAGTGACCAAGTTTATTTTTTGCAGCAGACTATCAGAAATGCATGTGGAACTGTTGCTCTGCTAAATGCTATTGCCAACAGTGCTGACCATATCAAACTAGGTATCAGTTTGTGTTTAGCTGATAAATAAACGGTAACAGTCGTATCGAATGAGGTTGCTATAGTTGTCAACAATGATGGTCATATCGAATAAGGCATCAATTTGCATGTAGCTGCTAACAATGGGTCGGTGTTAAAACTATATAATTGTGACTATAGAGGAAGAAAGCATAGCTTATTCATATCGCAAGGTTTATGCATATGTGAATTTCTTTTATGAAAACTTGTTGATATGAAATTAATTGTACATGCTTGATAGTGAAAAACAAGTGTAATAATAACCAATTACAGCTTCATCTGAAATTAGATCTGTTGTGGTTTTTAAAATCATTATAAAAACAACTGGTGAAAAGTATGCCTAAATAAAGCAAGTCATTAAGTATTAGTTAACGGTTTAAATGTCTTTTTACTGTAGTTTTCTAACTTTGTGTTTACGTCTTTCAGTTCTGACTTTTCAGTTGCATGTAATTTTCACTTTCTGTACTATTTATACAGTTAGTATTTTAAAATCTGAGCTAATGGTGATTATGAACTCATAATGAGTTTGTTTTACTATTTAGAAACAAATCTAAAGTTTTTATAATTTGTATACAGTTTTTGGAACACAATTATGATTAGAACGTGTTTTGAATTTAAGCATCTTGTTTCTAAAGGGTAGATATTAATATAGTATCTTAGGCTATAACAAAGAAAGGTTTTACCAGTTTAGAATATTGTTCTAATCTCTGTTGTAGCTTAACATATCTGAACGATCCCTGTTTTAAATTATTCTTCAATTGCTAACCTCAACAGGTAATGGTTCGACTATTGCCAAGTTCTTGAATGAGACTAAAAGTTTGTCACCGGAAGAACGTGGAAAACATCTTGAACAAGAAGAGGTTTGTATAATTTTTCAACCATTTCTGGTTAATCTGTTGTAGATCCATAAATTATTAAATAATGTTTCTAATTACAGCCTTTAAAAATGTAATTGCTTGTTGAAAAATTGAATTGCATACTTTCTGTTGATAATACTTTCAAGAATGTGTTTCTGTGTCAAAAATATTTGTTAACCCAAGACTTTCCACTTTGTAAAAATTTCTTAAACTTATCTTTACGTATAGTGTATCCACACATTAATGGAGTTAATGTTAAGTTGTGCTTGGAGAAAGCCATGAATATCCACATAGAACTAGAAACTAATCTAGTTATGAATACAGGTAGTTTAATGCCTTCCCCACAGTCTTGCTTGTGATTAGAATGCACAGTCTTGTTGTATATCTTACTGGTTAGCCATAGTTTTATCTATAATCTGAAATGATTGTTACTTATACTGTGTTTGGATTGTATCTTTAAAAATGTTGTTCACCTAATAAACTTAAGTAAATTTGTATTGTGGGTGTGTTTTACAAAATGGAACATTGTAATAATACTATAGACAATGAGCAATAAGTTTCAGAAACCTAAAGGAAAATGGAAGCATTTGTTGCTTTAGTTGATGGTGAATAATTTATTTTTCTTTAATTTCTAGAGTATTTCGGCCATCCATGAGATGAGTGCTCGGGAAGGACAGACTCAGGTTTGTTAACAAAACTGTATTTGAAATTTGTGTTGGAAATGACTATAGTCTCAAAACTTAATGTGTGTTTTTATTGTTTACTACTGTTTCTCCATACAGTTTAATATAAAGACAAACAAAGCTTATAAAGTAATGACAAAATATTAGGTGTTACTTAAAAAATGCACATAGACAGAGAAAAAAATTATTTTTGTGAGTAAAATTTCTTCACGAAAAGGCTTTGAAAGTTAATGATATGTTTAGGGTATTCCTTAAAAGTACAAATACTGGTTCTTGTAACAAGAGCATCCAGTAAGATCTGTATCGTGAGATTATTTAAACTGCTCTGTATTAGTTGTAAAATTAAATTTTACAAAAGTAGACTGTGAAAAAAAGACTTGTAATACATCACTAGTTGGTGAATAAAGCTGTGAAAGCATAAACTTAATGTTTTCTAAAACCAAACATAATGGAATTGTCAATGTAGTGATAACTAGTGTATAATAGTTAAGGTATAATTTGTTGTTTGTGTTCCTTGATATGTTCAGTTAAACACTTGTATAACTATGTTTCTTGTCTTTTTTAAATATTTCTAATGAATCTCTTCAGCTACGACATTTAAATCTTGACTTGAGGGAAAAGTTTTAGTTGTTTCTCCAATAATAGCTTGATGGCCTTTGTAGGACTTGCTGGTCGCTTAATGGACTGTTATATTAGTGGGATGATGGACAGTTAGAACTATTATTTGTGTGTTTTACTCGGGATATTATGAACTGTTCTGTAATTTACAGACACCCTGTATTGATGACGAAGTTGATTTTCGCTTTATGACTTTAGTTGAAGTAGATGGAAACCTCTATGAACTTGGTATGATCACTTTTCTTTTAATATAATTACAATAAGTGAAATGTTTTTTCTTTTAATGTTTAAATCAACTCTTACAAAATGTTTTCTTTACATATTGTGATGTTAGGTATAGATATTATGCTGAGATATGGAGATAATCAGGTCTGTATTTTCTGTATTGCTTAACTTGTTTGTGTGTATATTGAACATATCTCCTATTGATCACTAGTATTTGTTTTCGTATGCTCTTAACAGTTATTTCACCTATATAGTTTTTTGGATTATTATATATTATATACAGTTTATATAATTTTCAATAATACTTGAGCAGTAAAGGTTTTCAAATCGCTCATGTATAAAAACAAGTCTTTTCATATTTCAGACTATTGTTTTGAACTTTCCAATTTTACAGTCTTCAAAAAAACAAAATCCAAATAAATATTTGATTTTTCCCCTTTACAAATAACAAACATCACTAAAACTGGTTAATCACACATTGTGTTTAATGTATTTTTACATAGTTAATTTGAAGCCTGACTTTTTTTAAAAGGAGGCTTAGCTCTAAGTTGTCATAATTAGATGGGTTTGTAACAGGAGAGTTGAAAGTACGTTTAGATACTAGTGATGGAAAAATAGTATTTATATGCATGCATAACACACTCCTAATATGGTATACGTACCAGAGAATATGGAAATTTTCTAAAGTTGAGAGTTTTTCAGTAGGCTATTATTAAAATTATGCACACAAAGTTTTGAAAAATGCCAAGAAATATTATAGAGTACTCATTTCTATTTTGTTTTTTAATATTTGTGCAGATGGTCGCAAGTCTCTTCCAGTTAATCATGGCCCAACTTCAAGAGAGAACCTGTTGAAGGTGACACTTTCTTACTGTTATAGTTGCTTCTGTATTTCAGGGCTTTGTTGGAGTTATTAATAGCTTAACTTGTTAATTGTAAATGGATGATTATGAACAGTTATTGTTAATGTAAAAATGACCAATATGTGAAAAATGTGTTTTAAATACATCTAACACATCTGTTAATTCTCTACCAGTTTAGAGATCTTTTTATACATTTGTAAAAGTTAATAACAAATGTATTATGTGAATTAAAAGCAAGGACCAGCATGTTAAACTTGCACATTAAACAACTGGTTGCTGATTTGTCATATAGAGTACAGTTAGCTTCCTGCAGGTGAATGAAAGTATGCCATATATTATTCACTGCTTCCAAAAAAATTCACATGTGTTTGGAACAGCTGTAGTCATTGGGTTAATGACTGGTTAGTGTGAGTAAAACTAGATTTTAATACAGTTTTGTTGATTTTCAAAGAAAACTTTTGTTTATCAGACCATTGTCATAGGTAGTAGTCTGTACAGTCATCTGTGCCAAAATATTAATTTCTTTAATTTTCCATTATGTGCTAATTATGATTTTTTTTTCCTACTTTTCAATTGCTCATATGTAAACATCTTTAGAGAAGACCTAAGAATAATGTTTGTTTCTGATGATAAAAACTGTCCTTTTAATCCCATATCTTAAAAGATGCATTAGGATTAATCTTGACCACTAACATATCAGGACTTCTGAAGATGGCAGTAGATTATTAATACTCAGCATTCTCCTGAACAAAATCTAGGATCAAATCCCATCACAAACACAATACTTCTCAGGAAATCCCTAAAAATAGCAGTAGATTATCAACTACTTTAGTATCATAAATAGACTCCAGTGATCGTATGAACTACTGATTGTGTTAATGATTGACACTCAGTTACAACAATAATACTGTCTGTGCTTATGTAAATTAGCTTCTTACCTATGGTGACTTATTAGTAAGTGTGTGTAGGGTTGGTTCTCTGAGGATTTAGTTCATTTTGCTGAAATGGATATTTGAATGTGTAAAGGTGGCTGCAGAAGGCTGATTTATATGTATGTGTACAATATCTCCCAGAAAACTTATTGTACATCATTACCTTTTGTTCAGTTACTTGAAAGTGAGCTAGGTGTTAAAATATATTGCTGTGAACTTTATATGTAATGCAGGTAAATTTTAAGTTGTGCAAGTTCATGCGATCTTTGTATTCAGTGTTGTTTTAGAGGTGACCAAAGTTGAACTGTTAATTTTACAGGATGCTGCTAGCGTGTGCAGGAAGTTCATAGAGCGAGATCCTGAGAATGTGAGATTTCATGTTCTGGCCTTGGCAGCAGCTGCTAATTGAGTCTTAGTCAGTTATTGTAAGTTTTTGCATGTTTATTGAGACTTGGTTCTGAATATTAGTAATAACTATCTGCTTAAATACAGCTGACTCAGTATCAGCTAATGTTTATGTTTGAAATACTTTCACGATATCTTTATAGTGGCCACTACTGAATGTTTTAATCAGTACTTTTGACTGGAGAAACTATGAAAGTTGCAGAACTCTGAAACTGTACACTTGCACATGTTAACTGACTACACGAATAGCTCTCTGGTTTAAATATAATATAAATGGAGGTAGTTGTACCTGGTGTGAGACTACTCCTTTAGTTAGTCTTATCTGTGATAATTTGTATGAGATAAGGAATGTATTAATGTTTGTAACCTATACATGTAAATATAGCTTGTATATTTGCTTTTTACTTAAACAGTAAGTTTCAAACTTCAGTTTTATTGTTTTCTAGATTTTACAATAGAAATTAGCATCTAATGAAATTAAATTGTAAAAGGTGGAAGATTAAAAATAAAAATTCAAAATCTACTATATATACATGTATTCATTTTGAAGTGAAACCTTTAATATAAAAATCAATGAAACAGAATTATAATATGTATGTATGTATAATATATGAAACAAAAAGTGGATAATACATATTAATTACAGTTTAAAGTTTCACTTTAAATTGGTCCCAACCTTTTAAACAGTATTCCAAGTATGTTATTAACCATGAAGTACTTTGTGTGCTCAGAAAATCTCCTATTTTATCTTCTACATTCAAGTAATATTATCTTCTGTTAATCTTATGAACATATTTTTGAATATTTTGATATTATTTTAGAAATATTTAATATTTTCACAGTTGGTCATATATCTAGGAAATAGTGTGTGAAATTGATACTTGTCATATTGACAAAGATTTGTGAAATCTAATGGTGGATAAACACCATAATCCTTAATAGCACAGCCCTTTACAGGTTTCTTTCAAAGACGGTTGTTGTTTTTTAGAACATTCGTGTACAGGTTTCTAGCAGTAAGACATTTAAGTCTATAATCTAATAAAAAATTTTCTGTTAGCAGTCGATGTACATTGTCATTATAATCCAATAAATAGATCCCTTAACATGAAATTGGCTTTCATTTGTTAATAGTTGTAGCAGTTTTGTAAGTAATGTAATCTTGTTTGTCTTAATAAAGGTGTGAATATGGGATCTAATTTTGTAGCTAGTTTTTGATTTTAACATGTAATATTTACAGTTTTTGCATACTAAAATTTGTGAAGTTGTTAGGATAGGAGTAAAACCTTCTGAAATTAATAGTTTAACAACATATTTACAATGTATTAGAAGTTTGTGTCTACATTTCAGCTTATCTTCACGTCTGCAGCCTAGCATGACTGTGACATTTTGCTTCGTACCAAATATCTTGTTTATGTGACACATGTGGCCTTTTGTTACACATCTATTTGGAATGCTGAGCAACAGTTAAAGCAAGTTGCAGCTGTGTTTTTTTTATTATGGCACTGCATTGTTTGTGCTATTGAAAAAACAAGTAAATTATTCTAATTGTGATTATTCTGTGAGTACCATGTAGTTGTACCATCTGAATTATACAATGTTTGTCTATTAAAGTGATGAGGAAAATGCGTTTGATGTAGTACTTTTTTAGACTACTTAATATTTGAGTCATTTATTTGATACTAAATATATAATTTGAGTGTGATGGAAAATATTTGTTTTTTGAAGTTATTACTGGCTTTGTTATTGTTGTTGCTATTTTTATACATAACCAAATGTGGAAGTGTTTTGTTACAATTTGCATGAATGTTCAGTTCTTTAATATTTGTACTTAATTTAAGTTAGGCTGTCAAAGTTTAAACAAAATTTTTTAACGTAAGCATCATTTGTTACATTTTAATTTTTACGAACCAGATTCTTCTTTTTCAACTAAGTTACTAGAAAGCTTCTAAAGATGTTTCACTAGTATGTTATCTTAGTATTATTTAACATTCCAAGCCATTATGTATTGCATTTTGTTAGTTGAATAAACAAGCAGGATAAAAATGTTTTCCGTACCTTTTTTTACTTTGAAACAATATTGCAAAATCAAATGCACAAGTTTTTTTTTCTCACTTATTTATAGGTGGCTTCAAGTACCACTGTTTTATCATGGCGCAAAATAAATCTCTAATCTCTTGCATAGATATACCCAAATATAATACACCAATATGTTGTTCTAGTTCATTACAGAAGTTTCAACTTTCCATACAAATTTATCAAGTTGTAAAGAATGCTAATGATAAATTTGTATGGAAATAAACCTACAAGATTATATTAGCAAAATGCATATCATGATAGGTGCGAACTGAATGATTTTAGCAGTAAGAACTTTTATCAACCGAGCTAAGTTCATAATTGTTATTTTCTAGTTCACCAATTTTTCCCAAAGTTAACGTAAAATAGGAGGAGGTTTAATTAAGAGTTTAATGAAATGAAATTGGATTTTCTGTCCTTGAATTGTACTCAATCTCGCTTTTAAAAAGGTAAAATAATGGCAAAACAAACAACAATGTGTAGACAAAGTACAATTTCATTACTTAAGGTTGAGTTTTAAGATTTTGTGAAGAGTTGTTATAGATTGAAAAACCTGAGTACTTGTACTTAAAAAAATCTAGTACTCTACCCATATCAGTTAGCCATTCAAATGGACAAGTAAGAGGGGTAGTAATTTTAAAGTATCACTTGCACATATGTTTAGCTTTATAGCAGTTTCTTCTACGAGAAAGCACACGTGATACCACAGTGGAATGATCAAGAATAGTAGGTAAAGAGAACAAAAGGAAAAGATATTTCATGGATATGTTTTACGTCAGACTACATATATGTATGATAATTTAGAAAGTTTTCATGTTAACCTAGAGTTAAAGGTAGAAAACACCTAGTATGTCTAATAAGTATAAAAAAAAAAAAAAGCTAGAGATTCACGCTGAATGGATTCTTTAATGGCTACAGTTTGTTAGTATACACAATATTTACTGCTGTTACTAAAGTAAACTCGTAGAATACCTTGTTGGGTTAGTATAAATCAATACTAATAATACAAAAAGTTCTGGTGCTTTGCAAAATATGCATACAGATACTAAAGACCTATTAAAATAATGTTGACTAGCATGTGAATGTAGAAATCGATGAAACTCTGATTATGAACATGAAATCAAAATTATACGTTACATAGAAATTTGAAATACGAGATATAAACTTCTATAGAAGAGTTCCAAGGTACCTACTTAAACCCTTATAACAATTTATGTAATTTTCTGAAACGGAGTAGAATTTCTTCAAATTAATGATATATTAAATCACTTTGGTTTAATTAGTGCAATAAAGTAAATCTTCCCAAAGGAACAATGGCGTGGCCGTCCAAGAAACCAACTCGTAAATACAGTAGTGCCATCTGTTGTGCTTAAATATCACAAGATCTTAAGACCAGAAGTGGTGAGTGAGGCTTATGAAAGGTGGCGTTATCTATTGAATATATGAAAAATAACTGTTGTATGGGCAACAACTGTTCCTTCACAGCAGAACACAAATTTAAATAAAAGTATTAGTCTCGGATTTGCTTATCTTTATTGATGCAATTTTTAAATGTAGCACTAAAAACTAGAGTTGTTAAAAAAAAACGTAATTTATAAATTAGGAATACCGCGTTTATTTAAAGATATTACAGTTTATATAAGTAACGTTTATGAAATGTTGAGTTCTGTATGATGAATCATTGTGTTGCAATGACTTGTGGATTACTATTTTACATTATGAGTTTTTTAGTAACAAACACAACCCATAAAAATATTCGTTGGTAAAAGAGTAGCCCAAGAGTTGGCGGTGGGTGTGATGACTAGCTGCCTTCCCTATAATTTTACACTGCTAAATTAGGGACGGCTAGCGTAGATAGCCCTCGAGTAGCTTTGCGCGAAGTTAAAAACAAACTTTTCAGAAAAAATACTTTATCCAAAAAATATCCACTTTTTTACAGTCCATTCAAATTTGGTATGAATACCACGATTACTAATTACTAGCATGAACATCTGCCCCTAGCGTAACGTTTCTGCCTGGTTTGGATAATGTAGAAACCAACTTAGTTCGTGTGTTTTCTTATAGCAAAACCACATTGGGCTATCTGCTGAGTCCACCGAGGAACCCCTGATTTTAGCGTTGTAAATCCGTAGACTTACCGCTGTACTAGTGGGGGCAACCTATTTCGTAGAGTTAATACATAGTTATGTTAAATGATTCTCTAATTTCGTTATACACGCTGCTTCTATGAGACAGGGTATCAACACGGATGCCAGTTTTAACAGCGTGTTATTTATTTTCATCAAACGCCATCTGTCAGTTTATAGACTCATAATGCTAAAACCTATAGTTCAGTTTCCAGTGGTGTGACGATTCCACATAGACCATTGTACAGCTTTACTCTGAAAGGAAAACAATATTTTTTGGCTATTTTCAAGTATCTTAAGAAACAACCGAAGAGAAATTTTAAATTCTTCGTTTATGTATAAATATAAACACTGAATCATACCGCAAAGAATATTTAAAATAACTACAGTCAGAAAATAAAACAAAAATAGTGTTTAGTCTACAGCAACTTTCGACTGTATGCTGTTTACTAGCGCTTATAGGTTCTGATTTTCTCATGCTCCTAACGCTGCTTTTACGAGACGTTAGGCCTGGCGTGGCCAGGTAGGTTAAGGCGTTCGACTCGTAATCTGAGAGTCGCGGGTTCGAATCCCCGTCATACCAACCATGCTTTCCCTTTCAGCCGTGGGGCGTTATAATGTGCGGTCAATCCCACTATTCGTTGGTAAAAGAGTAGCCCAAGACTTGGCGTTGAGTGGTGATGACTAGCTGCCTTCCCTTTAGTCGTACACTGCAAAATTAGGGACGGCTAGCGCAGATAGCCCTTGAGTTGCATTGCACGAAATTAAAAACAAACAAACGAGACGTTGTGATGGTAAAAAATAAAATATTCATGAAGAGTACAGTTGTCTTTGTTTGTGTACTTACGAATTTACGTTAAACTATTATTTTACCCATATTACGTATCTAGTACCATTCTAAGTCTACAAACTGAATTTTAACTCGAATATTTGCAGGTAAGTATTTAAATAATGTTCATAACTTGACGGTAGTTCTAAAGTATTGTTACTAGCGCCATCTTATGGCACGAAATAATTACAACATGTTATATTTTTCGTTTCTTACATCCAAATGCATAAAACAGAGAAATCAAAATATTCTTTCGAGAGTTGTAGTGACATTTTAGTGGACAAGGGTCTTGTTAACAGTGTTTCTATTAAAATAACTCTTTAATGTGTATGTACATTTTTAAAAGTATCATTAAGTTACCAGTGAGAAACAAGATCTGCTAAAATATCAGTTTGCTGTGTCATCATTAACATTTTTCTTAGAAATGAAATGTCTTTCTCTTATAAGTTCTCAGCATGTATACGTTTTGGTAAACAAAGTCTTGAATTCTCTTGTATTAGGTTAATTTTCAGGATCCCAGTTGGTTTTTGGCACCTCGCTAGTACAGCGGTATGTCTACGGACTTACGACCCTCAAAGAAGAGGTTCGATTCCCCTCAGTGGGCTCAGATGATTGCCCCATGTGGCTTTGCTATAAAAACAACAAGAACAATTTTATTTTAAAATTAAATACCTACTCGATGAAATAGTTCAGACTACAAGTGAGTTTTTACAGTCTCTCTCTCTATATATACATATATTATGTGTGACATTTGTTTGAATTTGCAGCTTTCAAAACATGAAAAGATTTCATTGTTTTTTGTAACATACAGACAAAAATATTATCTGATTCGTAAAGTTTAATTACTGAATTTGATGCCTTCTCATATGGTTTTTACTTTATGAAACTGTAAATTTGTTTTGAACTTAAGAATGTTACACACATTTTCACTATATCTATTATATCTGATGTAAACTAAAAATACTTTTATTTTTGTCAATACCAATTTGTTTGAAATTGTTTATCAGAAGGTTTGATTTCATATACCAAAAATATATTTTAAACCTGTGTAACAATCATTTACATTGTATATACGTATATTTATTTTTGATAATTTTCTTATAGAAAAAGAAATAATTTATTATCGTTACACGTACTGTATTTAGCATTCTTTCTACCAAGTATTTAAAAAACCTGCGAAAGAACATGTTGAAACAGTAGATATATCAAAACTAGGGATAGCTAATGCAGACAGTCTATTCGTCATTGGAAGAATTACCAAAAACAAACAAATAAAATAGTCAAAAAAGAAATTCACTGAGTACTTGATGCTTTTGAAAGTAAAGACGTGATGCTTGTACCGATGTATTGTAACGGATTTACCATTGTACATCTATTTTTAGAGCCTAGTGTATAGTTCTTGTTGTTGTTTTTTTTGCATGTGACATGTATTATTGACTATGCATTACGCAAATCTCGCCTGTTTTTCGAATTTCCTGAACATTCTTAAAAGTGAGAATCGACAATATTTATTTAGAAAAACGCACTAGAATGTTTTTGAAGCATCTAGAAAACTGCGTGATTCTTATAAATAGCAACTAGCCGAGAGACGGAAGACAAGGTTATTGGTCAGCTACATTCAGTGTGCTTTTGGCTTAGAAAGTTATAATTGTGATTAACGCCTATTAGTCGGAAAACAACAGAAGTTGATCAGGAACGTTATAGATTTCGAACATTACAAACTGTTCAACTTCAGTGAATTACTTTAGACGTTATTATTTCTACGAGAACATTAAATATCTTCATTGGGAAAAGTCAGCTTGTACTTGGTGTGAGGCTAGCCGATAAAAGATGTAGCTAGCTTAAGCGAGGTGTAACAACATCAGCTTAGAATGAATTTATTCGTCGTGGACCTCGATCGTCGATAAAATATTTAGTTCTAGACCAGATGTAAGATTCAGTGTTGTCTGTAAGTTTGTTAAACTGTTGTATATAAACTATCATTTGTAATAACTATTAATAATAACTGTTATAATAAATTGAATTGTTTTTAATGTTTATATACTCACATATATTTATTTTAGAAAAGTAAATTGAGTGTATCATTTTTTTTTGGCAAATAACATAAATTTAACACATATCATCATTTAATTAACTACTGATCTCAAATTCAAATTTCCAGTTATTTGGGCTAGTAATACGCAACATATAAAGCGTAAAAAAATCTGACACTCATCCGAAACAAATTATAATACGTAACAGTATAAATTCAAGAATAACGATTACAGACTATTTTACAGTGTCTAACGTATATGATACTAGTAAGCATTTTATGTTCACTGTTCTGTTTGAATAATCTCCCCAAATGTATAATTTTACCGTTGCTTTAAAAAAAAAGAGGTTATCTTGTTTCCACATGGTTATAGAACAGTATTTTTTCTTTACTGTAATTCTCTGCCCTTCATCATACATCAAGCTAAGCCGACGAAGCCCGAAAATATAGGGATTATTTTATCTGATATTAGTTTTATACTTATAGTTACATCACTGCATGGCATACATAGTTCTAATGTTAAAATAATCTAGATATAAAATTAAATAAACCAAAATTCTAGATTTCTATGAAAGACCACAAAGGTGTTTTCATATTCCAATACATTTTCGCACCAATAGATGGCATTGAGAAAGCAAATGTTTTATTACATTGAACGGTTGGAAAAACAATACCAAAAATATCGTTTTCCTACTGAGTTAAACTATTAACTTGTGCTTATTTATGAATGTAATACTCCTTCTGGATAAACGAATAATTAGATCAATAGATTAGAAAATGTTGTGCAAATAGAAAATAAAATATTAAATATTTATAATTACTTAATAGATGGGAATGTTTTGTAAGCAGTCCTTAAATATTGTGGGAAAAGCTATTCGAATATAAGTTCCACATCACGTATTGAGAAGTAACTACCATAAGAACCGAAATTTATTCAATGTATTTTAATTAATTGGTGTAGATAAATAACTATTCACGTGACAAAACTGTTATTTCTTGAAATTCTAGTCGTAAGTAGAAGAACTATTGTTAATAATATGTTACCGTTTTTTGTGTATCAACAATTTCCAAAAGAGGTTTTTAAAATATTTTTATTTGGTATTATCTACTGCGTTGCAACTAGTAGACGCGAATAAAATTAATCGTGTAAAATTTAAATAGAAGAACCTTAAAAATCACTGATTTATTAAATGATTAAAATTATAAAGTTCCAAAATAGTAATTAGAACAGCACATTAACTCCCTCTGACACTTAGTGGTAAGTCTAAAGGCAATAAATGCTAAACACTGGGTTTCGGTACTCATGATGGAAACTGCACGTTTAGTTTGTTCTGCAACTTTGCGAGTAGCTACGAGCAAACAAAGAAATAAAATAATATATCATTGCTTTTAGCCTCTAGATCTATTTTGTGAACAAATTCAATATGTCTGGTTTAAATAAGTTAAATCGATTTTAAATCTTTCCAATTTGTATCGATCAAATAGTTGCACAGTCTCGAAGATGTTACTAAGCGCCATATATGGCTTTTTTAACTTTGAAAGCTTAAATTTATTATCTGTCAAAAATTGGATGTGTTACTGAAACTAAACTTGATTTGCTCACGTGAACACAACATATGGAAACATTAGGTTACTTTTTCTACTAATTTTATTGGATTCTATTTACCTAGTGTTACTATTACAGTTTGAAAAAACCTGAGTTAAAGTGAGTTAAATTGTAATTTTAGATTTAGAAGTCAAATCAATGTCGATATGATACTTATCAACAAGGCTGATACACACAGTTTCATTTGTTAATACAAATATATTTTAATATACAAACAATAATACAAGTTACAATAATGTTTATTGCAAGTAATAATCTATATGCAAAAGTTCTCCAAACTTACAAACAATATTGTGTCTTCTTTTTATCTGGAACTTCCCTAATGTTTTGTCTTGGGTTCACGATGAGTGAATTAATTTCGAGTTGATTTACGTGCAATTCACTTAACACTGTATTCTTTGTTGGTCACACGTCGAGTTATTTACTGCTAAAGTTATTTAATGTCTTCGTAAAAATACTAATTTCTGGTGTAAATCCGCTGAAGTTATACGTGGTTTGTAACTTTCGAAATGCATAAACGTTCCGAGTCAAATATCTAAAGTTTCCGATTAATAAGCTTTAATCAGAGTTATAACTTCCGAGGTTTACAGTGCATCGACTATAGCAAACCAATAATAAATACTGTCTCTTGGTGCGTCGCATTGGTTACATTTCTAGGCATGATAGTTCTGACTTAAACAAACGTCGATGTTAAAATAATGGCATAATAGTAAATCCGTCACACTAGTTATTCGTATGTTTGGCAGAATAAATCAATTTCGTTTTATATTTGAGAAATTCAATTATTTGCCTCCCAATGCTATAAATTTATCCAAATATCAGGCACTTTAGTGTTATTGTTGCATAGCAACTATATTCTCCCTAGTAGGAGGGACCAGAAGAGTAGATAGCCTAACATCGAAGAATAATTTGTATTAAAGGTTAAGAAATGAGTATATCAGATTTAACTCGAAAAGTGAAGATTACTTTGTACAGCGACACCTTTCAAGAAACGCTGACGTTTATCACTTGAATAAAAAGTTTAATTTTACGACCTTTTTGCTATAAACATCGTGGAACTGTGCAAAGTTTTTCACTCTGGGATATTGTTTTTTGTTGTTTCTTTTTTTCGTAAAGAATGACACTGTAACAGTTGAAATCATAGTAATGCACTTTTTTTATGTTTGCTAAATAATCTGGTATCTCTTGCGTCGCGTTCCTAAACGATAGAAAAACAAAGTCTGTTAAAAGTTTTTGTAATTAGAAAAAGACAGTGAAAATGGTTTCTTTGACGTGCTTGACATGTGTTGGTATTAAAGGGCTCGACTTGCAGTCTAAGGTCATGAGCTCAAATCCCATTTATAGAACATGTTCCCTCTTTCAGCTGTGGGGGTGTTGTAATGTTACTATTAATTCCACTATTCTTTCGTATAAGAGTAACCCATGCGTTGGCTGTGAGTGGTGTTGAATAGTTTATCATTGGTCGAAATTATCAAGAAACTAAACCAAATTGTTTTCTTTTGTAGGGCTAGGCAGGTCTTCAACTTATAATTCCTGCGACTGTCTAATCACGGGTTCGGTTAAGACAATATAGCAAAAAGGAAATGAACACTATACAGTGTGATCATTCTTTGTCGGGTGTTTCTCAAAGTAAAATATATAGAAACCATGTGTAATAACAAAACAGGCTGCGTGTATCAAATTCATATTGAGATACTGAAAAACTGAGACAATCTAATAATTTTGTAATTACTGATTAGAACAAAAAGGGTTAAAAGCTTTGAATATCACAGTTTTAGTGGTACATTTGGTAATCCCAGTTTTTGGTAGTCCCAGTTTTCTTGGTTTTGTAATACTATTTGGAAATATAATTATTACACCTAGTTTATTTTTGAATTACGCGTAAAGCTACACGAGGGATATCTGCTTTAGTCATTCCTAATTTAACAGTGTAAGACTAGAGGGAAGACAGCTAGTCATCACCACCCACCACTGACTCTTGGGCTATTCTTTTACCGACTAACAGTGAGATTGGCCGTCATTATAACACCCCCATGACTGAAATGGCGAGCATGTTTGGTGTGACGGAATTCGAACCTACGACCCTTGGATTACGAGTCGAACGCCTTAACACGCTTGGGAAATGATAAGGTAAGAGGATTCTGGGTTTTCTTCATTATGGTCTTCTGCATTATTAAACCTCACACAAGTAATTGTAAGAGTGTAAATTACCAGTTATATAAGCTCAGCATGGCAAAGTGGTTAAGGCAGTCGACACTTGCAATCCGAGTGTCGCTGGTTCGAATCTCTGTCACACCAAAAATGCTCGTCCTTTCAGTCGTGAGGGCGTTATAATGTGATGGTCAATCCCACTATTTGTTGGTAAAAGAGTACCTCAAGAGGTGGCGGTGGATGGTGATAACTAATTACCTTTCCTCTAGTCCTACATTGCAAAATTAGGGACGGCTAGCGCATATAGCTCTTGAGTAGCTTTGCGCGAAATTCAAAAACCAACCAACCAGTTTTATATGATTTTATGGTAGTAAACAACCCTGAAGTGCAGAATGGTTATATTTCATTGTTATGTTCGGTATAGTACTCAAGATCTGATTCGCCACTGAAAGTTCAAATTCTAATTGAATTAAATAGATAGCATAGCTAGCCGTCCCTAATTTAGTAGTGTAAGACTAGAGGGAAGGCAGCTAGTCATCACCATCTACCGCCAACTCTTGGGCTACTCTTTTACCAACGAATAGTGGGATTGATCCTCACATTATAACGCCACCACGGTTGAAAGGGCGAGCATGTTTGGTGTGCCCAGGATTCGAACCAGTGACCCTCAGGTTACGAATCGAGTGCCTTAAGCACCTGGCCATGCCATGCCTGGCCTGAATCTTGTTTGATCTTTAATATAAACGACTGAGTTAGTTTATGAAAAGTGACTTGAAACTTCAGAGATTTGATTATAACATAGCGAATCGAAGATTTATTTTAAAAAATTATCTGATGTAGCAATCTGTAGTAAACACTTGAATCATTGCAATAGTTACTATATAAAAACACCCCGTATGATTTGTTTTTAATTTGTAATTTTATCTTCTGTTGTTGATATTTAAACTGGTTTTAGAATTAATGACTCCACCTTTCTTTGAAAAGTTTATATTGTCAAGATATTATTAGTTTTATTTTAAGTTCTCATCAGTTTAATTGCCCATTCACGTATTGTAACAGTGACTAATTATGTCGAGTTACAGTTTAAAACTTGCATCAATTGCTTGAGATTAAGACTGTTCTGACGAGGTGTGAACAGTGTTTGTACTAAGGGACATAGGAATATGTTGATAAGACGTGAATAACGTTGAAGCTTCTTTGCTTTTAAAGCATGTAAATATGGTCTACAAAGCTGTCCCGGTCGCACCAAATATGTTCGCCCTTTCAGCCATGGGGGCGTTATAATGTGACGGTCAATCCCACTATTCGTTGGTAAAAGAGTAACCCAAGGTTTGGCGGTGGGTAGTGATGACTATCTGCCTTTCCTCTATTCTTACGCTTCTAAATTAGGGACGTCTAGCGCAGATAGCCTTCGTGTAGCTTTGCGCGAAATTCAAACGAAAATCATATACTACCAGCACATTATGAATATGTAACGTGTGCCTAAATACTAGCAACACAATATGCACACGTGGTAATGAGAAACCCACTTGAAGTAAAAATGTATTCTATAGATAGCTGGTATAGGTATTAAAACTTTAATTAAAGTAAAGTGTAGAACACATTTCGACCTTCTTAGGTTATATTTAGGTTCCTAGTGTAAGATATTTTAGGCACTATTTTTTATACCGATCCGAAAGTGCGTGTTGTTCTTATAACAAAGTCACATCGGGCTATCTGCTCAGCTTACTGAGGGGAAACGAACCCCTGATTTTAGCGTTGTAAATCCGTAGACTTACCGCTCTACTAGTGGGGGGAGGGGCTGTAGCGATCCCAAACACCCCTACCAGGTAACGTTTCCCTTCAACTCTAAGTGGAATGAAAAGAAAAAAACCCTTCTCAACATCTTCGCTTGTCGTCTTTAAATTTAACATTGTAGGAAAATGCAAACAACAATTCCCTCCACAACTAGATATGACAGCAACTGGACAATAACAAATCTGCTACACATACATCTAAAAGATTCTGACACTCACGCTTCAAAAACTCTGGGCTGGAAATAAAAATGGAATTATTTTCTTTATCCGGTTTATATTTCTATTTGTTTCTTCGATTTTCGGTATTTTCGAGTCACACTATTTGCCAGAGAAATTAGGCCATGCATGACCAAGCGTGTTAAGGCGTGCGACTCGTAATCTGAGGGTTGCGGGTTCGCATCCCAGTCGCACCAAACATGCTCGCCCTTTCAGCCGTGGGGGCGTTATAATGTGACGGTCAATCCCACTATTCGTTGGTAAAAGAGTAACCCAAGGGTTGGCGGTGGGTAGTGATGACTATCTGCCTTTCCTCTATTCTTATGCTTCTAAATTAGGGACGGCTAGCACAGATAACCCTCGAGTAGCTTTATGCAAAATTCCAAAAACAAACAAACAAGCCAAAGAAATGTGAAAAAATACAACAACAACGAACAAATTTAAAGCTTTACTACACAAATATTTATATATCCAATTTATTCAACATTTTTTGCATCCACGTATTTCATCACCAATTCACATATACTCGGTTGACGTCGGTAACAACTGTATATTACAAGGGATTAAATACGTGAAGTAGATAGTACTTGGTGATAAAAACAGAAGTAACTGGATTGGTTTTCCCTCATTTAGATTTTTATTTTATGATATACTCCATCTTTGAATGAGGTAACTGTAGGTTGAAGAAAACAGATTTACCCTTTTTTATTCATTAGTACCCAGGGAATAAAGAGGCGCTAACATTAGACGGAGATAACACAAATAAATTACAGTGCTTACCGTGTTCTGTAATAACTATAATGTTGCATCCGTTTTAGTTTCAGAGGACGTTTCAGACTCAGTACTAGGTTCTTCAACAGTGACGTTGCAATTTTTCGATACTCAGAAGGACATTTAGATGTGTTCCTCTAACTTGAACTACAAAAAATAGTATTAAAATACAAATAAAAATTGTTTGGAATTTTTCAAACTTAAAGAAAGAATTGTCAATGGTTTGTTTGTTTGTTTTTGAATTTCGCGCAAAGCTACACGAAGGCTATCTGCGCTAGCCGTCCCTAAGGTAGCAGTGTAAGACTAGAGGGAAGGCAGCTAGTCATCATCACCCACCGCCAACTTTTGGTTTACTTCTTTACCAACGAATAGTGGGATTGACCGTCGAATTATAACGTCCCCACGGCTGAAAGGGCGAGCATGTTTGGTGAGACGGGGATTCGAACCCACGAATTATCAATGGAATTCTATGAATCGAATCGCACACACACACACACACACATGCATACATGTACACACATTTATATTTAAGTCTAACAAATTAATTTATATTAATTTAAATTAATATTAATTTATAACAGAATTAACAGAATAATTACAATTTTTTCAATCTTTATTTGTTATACTTAATTTTTTTCACAATTAAGAAAAAAGCTGTCGATTTCTTTTTAATGTTTCACATTGACTGTTCGTAAGAGGGCCGTATCAAGTAACATGAGCTGATAGATTTTTTTTTTTTTTGTTTTATGTATTTCGCGCCAAGCCTCACGAGGGCCATCTGCGCTTACCCTTCTTAACATAGCAGTGAAAGACTAGAGGGAAGACAGCTAGTCATCACCATTAATTGGCAACTATTGAGCTACTTTTTTACCAAGGAATAGTGGTATTGATAATCACATAATAATGCTCCTACGGCTGAAAGGGCGAGCATGTTTGGTGTGACGAATATGAATCCGTGCGATATCACAAATTAGCTCTTCTATTTTAAGGTGTTTGTGCGTTATAAGATTGATAGTAAATTCCTTTGTGTGGATGCATTATAAGCTGTAGAATGTTGACTGGTTACTTGCCCTCTGGTGAGTATTTTAAAATTAGGAGTGGTGGCAGATAGCTGTAGGAACGTTCCCATAAATACAATTCTAAAGGGGGGGAAATGACACGTATTCAATAATAAAAACAACCTTCCAAACATAGTATAAACAAATTTTACTTTAAGTATGAAATACTTAATGTTTCTAGAGAGTATTTGGTATTTCTAGAGAGTATTTGGTATTTCCAATCTGAAAGCCATGTAATGGGACACGTGGGTTAAACAACCACGTCAGAGAACAAATGATTGATGAGGATTCATGTTTAATGCAAAAACTGTTGACTAAAAGGAAGACAACCAGTCAGCAATACTTTCCACCTTTATGACTAATATAAAATAAATAGCTGGACTGACCTTCACTCGAATACTGGGGCTTCTTTCTCGACCGGATAAGAGTAGCCCAGAAATTGACGACCGATGCTTTTGGCTAATTATCTTACCACTGGTGGTCCGGCATGGCCAGGTGGGTTAAGGTGTTTGACTCGTAATCTAAGGGTCGCGGGTTCGAATCTCCGTCGTACCGAATATGTTCACCCTTTCAGCCGTGGGGGCGTTATAATGTGACGGTAAAAGAGTAGCCCAAGAGTTGGCGGTAGGTGATGATGACTAATTGCCTTCCCCTTAGTCTTACACTGCTAAATTAGGGACGGCTAGCACAGATAGCCCTCGTGTAGTTTTGCGCGAAATTTCAAAACAAACAAACAAATCTTTCCACTCGTCTATCAGTTCAAAATTAGGGACAGTTATGCGCTCTTTGTATAGAAATAATCTTAATGTATACGTATGATGCATATCTTATTAAAATATTCAGTGACTTAGGATAGATACATGTTTATATACTTTCTAATTTATGCACAGTTGGAATAAATATTCCACTATATATTTCAAACATACTGACAAATACAAGAAACTGAAACATTATTAAGGTAACTGTTACTAAACCTAAAAAATAATATTTTCTCATTTTCTCTTCAGAAGTTTATCTCTAGTTTTATATTCGAATGGAGCCAGTATTAATTTACTTTGCCCTATCAATCTTATAGATCATACTTTCTATATAATTTAAACCTATATTTCCCTGAAGATGATGTTACTGACAATGACGTTTCTAGCTCAAGAATGACAAACAACTTGTTTTTATTAATGCTAGCCAAGCCCTGTTGTAGTTCGAAATTACAAGGAGGGGAGATTTGTGAAAACAGATACTAATAAATTATGGCTAAAGAAAATAATTAGATTTCTTAACGTAAAATGTATATTCCGCTCATTCGAACTAGACCTGTCAAGTTAACAAGGCTTGGTTTTCTGTTTTGATTTAGTTTCAATTGAATCACCCGCAATAAGTGCACCGCAAATTTCATCTTTTGTTCTTTATAATATGTATTTTCTCGTGAAAGTTTCTGTTAAATTTGATATAAGAAAAGAGAAAACAGCTTGCAGAATGTAGTTTATTTGTATTACTACACAAAGCTTAATTTGACTAAACTTATGTGCTTTTTGACTTCTATATTACCTTGTGTCTTTGCGTTTTTTATTATAGTTATGCATCACACACATAACAGAAACTCTTATAATTTATATTGCAATGTCTTATTCCAAGCCTATCTTAAAAATGTATAAGTGTATTTTCGAGATCTTGTAGAAGTGTAAGTGTAAGGAGTATTAATCCGAGAATTACCCTTGTGGACCATTTCATCTTTTAAACTAAAATTTTTTAAACTATCTATACACCAAACTACTTGTCGTTTGCTTCGTGTAAGAGCAAAAATACGCGGTGGGTTAGCTTCATTTTATCACCTATATCGAACCTAGAATGTTAGAGTTATCGCCAAGCTAACAGGAGCAGTTGCTTGCGGATATATATTTTTTTGATGGTCCCTAAGAAGATGCATAAGCTAATTCATGCAGCGTATCTACGATTTTAGAACAGGAACCGCACTTTTGTCACAAGGGACGCGAACATTGAGCTTTCAGATTCATGTACTTAAAAATTACGAACGAATGGAATTCCTTTTCCGAAAAGGTGAGAAACTGATGACAAAAATACTAAATTACTAATGACATATATAGTTCAAAATTACAAACTAGAGGCCCTCCCGATGATACAGCGGTATGTCTGTGGACTCACATCGCTAGCAACCGGATTTTGATACCCATGAAGGTTAGAGCATAGATAGTCCATTGTGTAGCTTTATGCTTAATTCCAAACAAACAAACAATACAAACTGGTAAAATTCCTGCTCCAGAAAACTGAGAATGCTAGTTCAAAACCTGGAGACAAAATTATTGGTGACGTATATGCTTAAATCAGTGGTTCTTGACCTGGGTTCAATCGAACTCCAGGGGTTCGGTGAGTCAGTCTCAGGAGTTCGACGGAGGTCGAGACACACACATTGTGTGTGTGTTCGTTCCGTTCACCCTCTCGTATGATTTGTGACGTCATGCTCCACTTGGCCATCATTGACTGCGGCTGACCACATCACATCACTTGGCCTTAATATCTGTGCTGCAGGGAACTTCGTGCGCTTAGCAGCCGACTTGTGACTGTAATAATCGTGCGTCATTTGTGATTTTTTTCCTAATCTTTCAGTCCTTTCATACTAACTATGTCGAGCAAAAACAAAAAGGGGTTGGATGAAAACGTACAATATGGATTCACGTGTATAACGGAACATGATGGGAGTCAGCGTCCTCAATGCATGATTTGCAATGCCAAGTTGAGCAATTCTAGTCTAGCACCAGCAAAACTAAGAGAACACTCCCCTAAAGCTGCATGGAGATGGGAAATACAAGAACACAATGCTTGCTGAATTCAAGGTAAAGAGAGCCAGGTTCGATGAAAAGGCTACTTTGCCTGTTCTCGGCTTTGTACCCATCGATAAACCGATCCTCACAGCAACATACGAAGTTACGTACTTGATCGCAGAGCAGGGCAAACCACACACCATTGGTGAAGCACTCGTAAAACCAGCTGCGTTGAAGATGGCGAATACCATGCTGGGAAAAGCTGCTGAAAATAAGTTATCCCAAATTCCTCTTTCAAATGACACTAACAGCAGCAGTATAGATGACATGAGCGATGACATCTTGGCTCAAGTAGTTGCAGATCTGATTTCAAGCCCAGCAAAATTCAGCCTTCAACTCGACGAGACCACCGACATTTCCAATATAAGCCAGCTTGTTGTATTCGTGCGATATGTGATGAACGACAAGATAAAAGAAGATTTTTTTTTTATTTTGTAAGCCTCTTACAACAACAACAACAACTAAGGCAGCCGATGTGAAGAAACTTGTGGATATGGTTTCTGCAGTTTGTTCGGACGGAGCTCCAGTCATGCTGGGACGAAACTCTGGTTTTGGTGCGTTGGTAAAAGCCGATGCACCACACATCATTGTAACGCACTGTGTTCTACACAGGCATGCGTTGGCAACAAAAACCTTGCCTTCAAAACTGTAAGAAGTATTAAAAATTGTAGTGGAATGTGTGAACTTTGTGCGAAATAGTGCCCTCTTTGCATCTTCAAAGAGCTGTTTAATGAAATGAGCTCTGAATTCGAGGTACCTCTGTACCATTTCTATCGTTCAGTGGTTATCCCGGGGAAAGGTGCTGAATCGTGTTTTTGTCATGCGTGTAGAATTAGCTCTGTTTTTGCGAGAGCACCAACATTATCATGCAGATTGCTTCGAAAAATATGAGTTCATTCTCATTTTGACGTACATGGCCGATATCTTCAATGCTCTCAATCATCTCAGTCAATAGATGCAGGGGTGGTGAAGTCAACATCATCGAAGCGGATGAAAACCTGAAGGCTTTTCAAAAAAAGCTATCGTTATGGAAACGACGAACAGAGAATGATAACTTCGAAAACTTTCCCCTGCTGGACGACTGTGTAAGTAAGATCGAAGATGTGTCTGAAATCGGAGACATTTCTGTACCCGGGGAACTGAAGCAAGTAATTGCTATGCACTTAGATGAGCTCACAAAGTCTCTCAACGGATACTTCCCCACCAGAGAGTCATATCCAGCACGGGTGAGACAGCCGTTCACGTTTAGTGTTGCGACAGCAGATGTCAATGATGAATACCTTAACGAAACCATTGAACTTCAGCAGAGCCAGGTTCAACAGCAACTTTTCAGAACAACAACGCTCTCAACGTTTTGGTGTCACCAAATCGTAACGTACCCTCTTATTGCTAAGAAAGCCCTTGAGATACTCATACCGTTTGTTACAACGTATCTTTGCGAGCAATCCTTTTCGAGGATGGAAGACATAAAAAACGAAGAAAAGGAACAGACTTTGTTGCGAAAATGATATGAGAGTGGCACTTGCCAAGGTGAAGCCGTGTATTTCTGAACTTGTCTCTGAAAGGCAACAGCAAAAGTCACATTGATTTGCAGTAAATATTCATTGACTTATGTTTTTGTGTGAAATTCATGTTTTGTTGGGTTTTTTTTCTTTGAACACAGTGATATTGTGTGCAACTAATGTATGATTCATTTTGTGCACTGATAAAATATCTACTTATGTTTTGAATTTGAAAAAAAATCATATTTTATTTTTCTAATTACGAAGGGTTCAGTGGATGCAAGTACGAAACTTCTTGACCTCCAACAAGGTCAGGAATCACTGGGTTAAATATTATAAACTTCTGTTTCGGAAAACTGAGAATATTAGTTCACAAATTTGTGACAAAATTGGCATTCTCGCTATGTGAAAAAAATTGCTAAACACAATTGTACTTAGTGAAATGTGCATAGAAATAAGTCTTCAGTTGTAATTATACTTTCAATAGTATTCATAATTTGAAAGTACCTGTACGATTTCGATGAATTGCTTAAAACGTCATGTGAAGCTGTGATGCAAAAGTTGTTTGGTTGGTGTCTTACGGTACAAACCAACCAGGATATCTGAGCCAAACAAGTGGTAAATATACAAAAGGAAAATATTATAAAAGAGTAAAAATAAATCAAGGTAAAAATCAAATAAATATCTAAAAGCAGGTAAAAAGCTTATATAAAATTAAAAAGGCCTAAAGCCCATAAAAAAAACTTGAAACACGATCAACTTGGATAGTGTCACCATCGCTAATAACACTGCATAATGTCACCATCGTTAATGACACTGTACTACATCAGGGATGAATCCGTAGAAAATGTGTACAGAAAATTGTGCCGTCGCTCACGACTGCAACGACAGTAAAACGTGAACTATTGTGATATGAGCGTCACAAAGGCCATACATCGATGGGTTTGTACCAAATGAAATAAAACGACGAGTTACAAACTGTACACAATGCGTAACCTAGTTAGGACAACTTCCGTCTTCTGATTCCTGCGGAAACAAGATGGCCAAAGAGCAACCAAAAATTTAATATCGAAACGCTTGCTATTACGTTATTCACACCAAGCCAACTGCTAACTGGCGCAGAGCCGAACTTTGAATATAAGTTCGTAGTCAATATAGTATTTTCGCTCTAAACATGCTCATGGAAAGATCACTGGAAGTACAAAAGGATTTATATCTGTGTTTTATCGATTATTCTAAAGCCTTTGACAAAGTGAGACATGGTGACCTATTCGACATGTTGTCAGATCTGAACATTGATGCTAAAGATCTAAGAATCCTTAGAAACCTTTACTGGCAGCAAATGGCAGCTATCAAAATTGAAAATGAATTAAGTGAATATAGACCAATTGAAAAAGGGGTGAGGCATGGATGTGTATTTTCACCAGATCTTTTTAACTTATACAGCGAAATAATCCTACGAAACATCAATGAACATCGGGGAGTCAAAGTAGGCGGATGCAATATCAACAACTTGCGGTACGCTGATGACACAGTCCTCATTGCGGACTCCGAACGAAATCTACAGACTCTCCTCACAACAACAGTAGACGAGAGTGAAGAAAAGGCTTGCAGTTAAATGCAAAGAAAGCAGAGTGCATGGTTATCTCAAAACAATCAATTACACCCACATGTAGCATAACCGGCAAGGACGTGAGAATAAAACAAGTCGAAAGCTTCAAATATCTTGGATATACTATAACATCAAATGCAAAGAGTGACACAGGAACAAAGAAAAGAATTGCAATGTCCAAGGATACTTTCAATAAAATGAAGTCCATATTCACAAACAGGAACATAACAAATGTCACTAAAATTAACACCTTGAAATCATATGTATGGCCTGTCCTCTTATATGGCTGTGAGAGCTGGACACTGAACAAAGATACAGAGAAGAGATTAGAAGCTGCTGAAATGTGGTTCCTTAGAAGGATGCTAAAAATATCATGGACTGAAAGAAAAACAAATGTGGAAGTCATGGAACTGGCAGGATACAAAAGGTCTCTCATGAAAACTATAAGAAAGAGACAAATGGAATTTCTAGGACACATTTGTAGGAAGAATGGGATAGAGAAACAGATGCTATGTTGAAAAATAGAAGGGAGGAAAAGCAGAGGGTGTCAAAGAACTAAATATATCGACAGCCTCAATAACTATGTCACCAAGAACTCAATGAGCAACATCGAGTTGATAAGGAGGATTGACAACAGATAAGTCTGGCATGCCATGGTCGTCGATGTCTGTCGCAGATTTGACACATGAAGAAGAAGTCCATATAGTCCAGAGCAAACGAACTTAGCTGCAGTATTAGCGAGCTCTTTCCTGCAAATAACGGCATGACCAGCTATCCAGAAAAACTGGATGAAAAAGAAGATAGAGGGAAATGGGCAAATCGATTTTGCACATCGACGAGAACAGGATGAGAACTAACATTAAGTGATTCCAAAACCAGTAGAGAGTTAGTTTAAATAGTACAATTGGTGTATCGCATAGCTTCTATGTGATTCAGGGCAAGAGAGATGACATACAACTCGGCATTAAAGATAGAAACTGTAGAACCACAACAAATTACTGCAGAGCCTACAGACTCACATTGTTTCGAACTATCTGTATAAACGGGAATTGAAGAACGGTTCGAATGATGTTCAGCGAAGTAAAGATAATACTTCCAATAGGGAGTATCCACCTTCTTCAGATGACATAAAAAGGTCACAGCTGAGGATTGTAATAAGCTATAGCAGGATGGGATGAGCAGTGGAGACAGCAACGTGACAGATCCAATTCAGCCAGTTGTACCTGGATATAGAGGCCAAAAGAAAAAATGGCAGACCACCTATTCCAAAAGATCCTAGCTTCTGAGGAAATAAAAAAACCCAGGTGGGGTGCTGTGGTAAGGATCGAAGTTTTATAGCATACAGAAAAGAAAGTGGGACTCAATATGATAACTCTGAACTTGAGAAGTGTGGAAAGCCCCCAGGTAGATCCAAAGCCCCAGATGGTGAATGGAGCTCAACATCTTCAAGCCCGAAGTCGTGACAGAACCATAGACCAAATACTCATAGTCCAGTTTGGATTGAATGATGGCACGATAGATCTTGGGCATAGAACATTGATCCACTTCCCAAGAGGTTGAAGAGAGAACATGGTAGGTGATCAGTGACCTCGTACATTTGACATGCAGCTGCTTGATGTGAGAAATGAAAGTAAACTTACATTCTTAGATAAGTCTAAAGAGCTTTGACTCAGGAACCACAAGAAGAACAGCATCATCAAGACAGAGCTTGGGTTCAGAGTGCAATCCCCGTTGATGGCAAAAGTACATGAAAATGGTTTGAAAAATAAAAAGTAAAACCATTTGCTGGAATCTACTTCAACAATCAATTGAGGGTTAGTTGAAGCTACCTCTCAATAAATTTCATATTTCACGATTACATGAGATGTGGAGGTCATAGAAGAAGAGGCCATTTACTACTGTAAGAGGAAATTGATGAGCAATAGCATTGATTTTAAACTGAAAAATGAGGCACTTAAGACACAGCTTTGAGATACTCTAAGTTCCTGTAGGAAAGAGTGGGAATTGCTTTTCGAATAAAAATTGTAAATAAAATGGGCAAATGACAAAGCAGTCTATATCAATGGAGGTTTCACAAAATGCCGTATCTCCATGTAGTGTTATAAGTTCTCTCAAGATCGAAGAAGACAGAATCAATATGTTTTCTTTTGAAAAAGACTTCCCTGACTGATGTTCAAGTCAAATCGGATATTTCACGGTAGAGTACGGTTAACGAAACCCACACTTAGTGGACGAGAGGAGGTTGTTTGATTCGAGGAACCAAACAAAACGAGCAATGACCATTCTCTTTAAGATTTTACAGAGACAGCTAATCAAAATATTGGACAATAGCTAGAATGAATCCTGGGACACATCCCAGGATTAGAGAAAGGAAGGACAATAGCTCAGCACCAAGCATCAGGAAAAACATTCTCTTGCCCTATTTGGTTAAAAATAACCAGAAGATTAGCAAAAGAGGCAGGAGAGAGTTGGTGAGGCATCTCATAATGAACATCATCAGGCCAGACCAATGAAGAGCAAGTTTGATTTTCACCACAAGAAACTGAGTACATTAAAGTCTCCCAGGATTACAAAGGGAGACAGCAACTGTTCTATGCGAGCATCAAGGTCTGATTGATCATAGATCTCTCAGGGAGACAGGTAGAGAACAGAAAGAGTGATGGTATGACCCAAGGAACTACAACCTCTAAAGGTGTATTGAGTGGCACAGACAAGATGGACACGTGCTGGTCTTCATGCACTTGCCCATCAAAAAACCTCTCATTCTGGTATAAAGAAAACTACCAAAAAGTGACTGTATCAACAAGTTTCAGAAGTGTTTTCTGAAAGAAAAGACACACAAGATGACAGGAATCAATCAAGGTCTTAATGTCATCCACATTAAAATGGAACTTTTGAGAGTTACACTGTATAAAATGACCATTTTCACTTAGGTGGAAGAGAACTGGGTAAAGAACCTTTCTGTTTACAGCCTCCTTGGATCTTGCCCTGGTTGAATGGGCAGATCTGTCTCTGTCAGTATGCGTAGATAGAGCGACTGAGGGCGTGAATGAATAATTGTTCTGCATCTCGAAGCCAAAGAAGACGGGACCCGAATAAGTACCGGAAGTCAGTGCCGAAGGAAATGGACCCAAGCAGTTACTGGAAGGAATGATGGGGTCAGAGACACGAGGAGACGTTGATTTGCCATCTGGCTTATCCATTGAGGACAAAAGAACCTTCACATGTTTTGAGAACGATTTTATTGCGGGCACGGAACAATCTGTCTGCATTCCCCCTGCAGCAGCTAAATGTAGTGCAACAGTATATGTCCGAAATGAAGCTGGCGACAACAAGTTTCAAACATGAAGTAATAAGTGTTATGGACAGTACTTAAACGTTGAACCTCTTTGTCCTACATGTAGTTAGGGCAAGATCAGTGTTAAGAGGGGTTGGGAACTACCACAGTTAGTGTGTTAGTGTCCAGTTAATACTCGTGAGCTTCATGGTCTTTGTGACCACAACAAGCACATGTCAATGAACCACGAGAAGATGCCTTTGAATGTCCGAACCGTTGACAATGGAAAAATCTAAGAGGATTGGAAATGTATGAATGCACCATACAGTTCATATAACCTTCCTTGTCAGAGACAGGGGTGGTGGTGGTGGACATTTTTCAGTAGCATGATTGCATCTTAGCGAGTGGAGATATGGAGCACAGCAGAGACTCCTTGGCTGGAGAAACCAGAGAGGATCTCCGACTCAGGGATGCTCTTTAAGTCCCTCTGAACGACACTCTTCTGGAGCAATTCAAAGTTGCATGAGAAATGACCTCAACAGATATACCCCAAATGGCCTTCGACCTCAGGAGGAGTTCGCTTTGTGTAGTTGTAGATGTTTCCACCAAAATATTTTCAGAGTGCAACTTTTTGGCCGACTTCTGAGAGCCAGCAAGCCCCTGTAATCTCTTCTGATATTAAAAGGAAGACATTTTGATCCAAGAATTTGTCAGATAAATGATGATGAATTAAATATCGAGGCTTAGATTCTAATTGTGGTGGTATTGTATAATATAATCGTCTAAGTGTGGTCGTTTATCGTTTAGTTGTTTGTTTAATACAATAAATAGAAAATTATTCTCTGCTCACTGACCTAACCCACCATGGAGTCCTTGGAAGGTACGAACTACAACGTCAAACAAGGACCCTGCAGTAATTAGGTCCTACCCCATTAGGACCGGACCGGTTTGGGAGGAGCCACCCCAAGACCACCCATCTACAGGAATTAAAGGCCAAAAAGGTGGTTTGCAGTGCCCCTAATACCACTCAACCACCAGGATCCCCTTCTCTCCTTTATATGTGAACGAGTACAGTGAACACGTTAGTGAGTGTTTAGATTCCAGAGATGGTGAACTGAATATAGAGAACTTTCTGTGGGAGGTCTCTTCACCAAGTACAGTAATCCACCTCGAGGGTTATGATGTAAAACTTGATGTTCTCTTACTTTATACATCAATTACTAACAAAGAAGGGTAACAGCTTTATAGGATTTTAAAGTTCATTTTATTGTTTGAGAAAATTACATATGAGATGTCTTTACATTTTATATTGTTTGTACCTGACGCACTAATATAGGGGCATGACACATATATAAAGTGAACAAAAGGTAAAAAGTCAAAATTCTACTTGGATACACGTGTGTTGTGTGTGTGCCTCAAGATACAACCATATCAACACTTGAACTTTTGTTTGATTGTTTTGAAATTCACGCAAAGCTGCACGAGCGCTATCTGTGCCAGCCGTCCCTAATTTGACAGTGTAATACTAGATGGTGAATGCGTGTTTTCCTTATAACAAAGCCACAACGGGCTATCTGCTGTGTCCGCAAAGGGGAATCGAATTCCTCAATTTAGCGTTTTAAATCCGGAGACTTACCGCTGTCTCAGAGGAGGACAAGAAGGCGGCTAGTCATCACTGCTCACCGTTAACACTTGGGCTACTCTTTTGCTAATGAATAGTATATGATTTACCGTCACACCATAACGCCCTCATGACTTAAAGAACGAGCACATTCGGTGTGACAGGTATTCGAAACTGTGATCCTCAGATTGCGAGTTCAGCGCCCTAACTACCTGGCCAGCGCCCATCGAATACGCCTAAACACATGCCAAAAAGGCCCTGCATGACCAAGCTTGTTAAGGCGTTCGACTCGTAATCCGAGGGTGGCGGGTTTGAATCCCGGTCACACCAAACAAGCTCGCCCTCCCTGCCGTGGGGGCGTTATAATATGACGGTCAATCCCACTAAATTAGGGACGCCTAGCACAGATAGCCCTCGAGTAGCTTTGTGCGAAATTCAAAACAAACCTTTTTTTACAAGTTAAAGGTATAGCCGTTTGTTACGTTTGTTAAACAGAAGTTCAAATCTACTCAGTTGTTACAGTTTTAAATCTTTACCCACGACGATCAATATACGGAACCAAGGAAAAAAAAACAACAAAAATACACCAATGAAGTGATTAAAGGCTTTGCTACGTGCCGCGTAATTCCAGTTTCACTTGTGTCTGAACACCACCTAGCGGAAATCAGGAAACTTTCTTCTTCGTGTGTTTTACTAAAGAACTTGGAATAAACGAACCTTTTCACTTGATGTTATAACGCCCTGTTAAAGAATGTTTATAAAATATCCAAAGTTTGATTAATAAATAATTAAATAGAAACAACTAAACGTTACACACACTTGGGTTTTAAAGCAAATAATTTAATTGACCAGAGAAGTTTCTAATGGGTTTTGTGTGGCTTCCTTTATCATGCGTAATTTATTCTCAGCACACTCAAGGCTATACGTTTACTGATATTCTAACTCGTTGGTTAGTTGTTTTTCAATCTGTTTGTCATGAATCATTTAATTAATGGTTTAGACGCAAACAGATCAACGTTATATTTAAAGAAAATGTTGAAGGAACTGCTCAAAACTTATTAATTTTCTCATAAATATCCTTCTTTCAGTCGTGGGGGGGGTTATAATGTGACGGTTAATCCCACTATTTGTTGGTAAAAAAGTAGCCCAAGAGTTGGCGGTGGGTGGTGATGACTAGCTGCCTTCCCTCTAGTCTTACACTGCTAAATTAGGGACGGCTAGCGCAGATAGCCCTCGAGTAGTTTTGCGCGAAATTCACAAAAACAAAACAAACCTAAATATCCTATTAGCTTCCCATCTTGAAAATGATTGTAGGTCTTCTTTTTATCAAATTATATTAAACAACGTTTTACGTCAAAACTTAAATCGAAAATAATTTCGGAATGTTTACAGAAGTAACAACATTTAACAAACTTGCCATCAATGACATAACAGTGTCCATCTTGTGTTGAGTGAACTGTTTCTTTTAATCACATAAACATATGAGGTGTTTGCAACATTAAATGTTTAAAATATTGACAATTTAGTAACTCCATTTGGCACATTATTTCAAAGATAGACCAACCAACTGGTTATAGAAAATGGTAACAACTTCTACATTCTAATCTCGTTTTGGATTTTTCCAGAAAACGTAACTTTTATTAAGAGGTCACTCCAACCTTAAAGAAATTATGAAATTTAACCATTTAATCTATTTTGATTAAACTGTGTTAATTATTTTCCAACGCGTATTTCCTCTGGGTCACGTGATATCGCCTGCCAAGGAAGTCCTGTTCGACACCAAGCCGGATGTGACAGGTTCAACGTGGTATTTCACTTGTAATTAAGGAGACAATAACGTGAAAACCTAACATTTCAGAACCAAAATGTTTCACCTTGTGTTAAACTTGTTAAACTAACACGATACAAAGTAGACATAAAATATATTGACTAAGATAAGGTTTGACAACCTACGTGAAATGCTAATTAATAATTATAATTATAATCAAACAATAACTAATATTTATGGTTTTGAAAACAATGGAGAGTTAAGTGTTCTTAATGTAATGAATATTGAAACTATCTTGTATAAAAGCTCTTTATCGGTTGAATATGTCCTGTGGGACAGAGATAAGTTTTAAAGTGTTATAACGTTAAACTTCAGGGTTCGATTCCCCGTAGTGAACTCAGCAGCGAGCTCAGTTTGGCTCCGCTCTAAAATGTAAGCCCACCACTGGCACAGCGGTATGTCTGAGGACTTACCAACGCTAGAAATCTGGTTTAGATACCCGTGGTGGGCAAAGTACAGATGAACTATTGTGTAGTTTTGTGCTTAACTACAAACAAACTATTAAACGTATTAATAAGCAATGCAGTGAACTTCTTTCTAATATAATATGTTTTTACGTAAAGACATTAGACAGTCATAGCAATCAAATAATAAATCATTTATATGAAAATTTTCATTTATACCTTATAACAATGCATGGAGAAATAATATGAACAATTAAACCTAAGTTATTGGTTAATTGTATGGTTTCCAAGGGACAGGAAAGTTGATAGTTTTACTGTTAGCGTTTGTAAATCCAAGCAGTCAGAGAAACATTAAATTAATATTAGACAGCAATGCCCACATTTTCGTTCAAATGAGAGATTTCTTATGCTTACACATCAAGTGTTCTCTTCCTGTATCTAATTCGAAAAACCGCCCCTGTAGCTGCTAAAATATTAATAATGACAAATCAAATAACCCAAAACTGATAACACAGCAAAACATAACATAAGTAGACAGTGTAGCAGGGAACGATATCAGAACAGGCCTAATGGTGGCATATAGTACAATACAGAATCACAGCTTTTCCATACGCAAAGGAAAATTTTTTATTACTATATTATGCTCAGAAGTCTTTTTATGCTCTATAATTTTGAATGAATAAACTTAGATTTGTGAGACTGCTATCTTTTTGCCTGGAGCAAGTAAAACAAAATCAGATAGTGTTTGTTTGTTTGTTTTTGAATTTTGCACAAAGCTACTCGAGAGCTATCTGTGCTAGCCGTCCCTAATTTAGCAGTGCAAGACTAGAGGGAAGGCAGCTAGTCATCACCACCCACCGCCAACTCTTGGGCTACTCTTTTACCAACGAATAGTGGGATTGACCATCACATTATAACGCTCCCACGGCTGAAAGGGCGAGCATGTTTGGCGCGACGGAGATACGAACCCGCGACCCTCTGATTACGAGTCGCACGCCTTAACGCGCTTGGCCATGCAAATCAGATAGTGTAGCAAGCGAAAATATACTTTAGGAAAAAAACGTAATTTACTGAACCCGTTTTAACGTTCAATTTACTACATATTAAAGCGGCGCAGACTGTATTCGCAATTTTGCTACTCTTCTAATGTAAGCTCAGACGAAGAACGATATAATCTTTTCTCGTTTAGTTTTAAAAGAACTATTAACTAATACAAATATGTTGAGCCAAAACAACAACAACACAACAGAGATTATTTCGTTTGAGAAAAGAAAGTTTGTTTTCTTCCCGAGTCTCCTCAGATTTGGTAACAATTTGAAATATTTAAAGAAATGTGAATTACAGTGGCTACAAATTCTTTAAGCTGGCTAAGCCTCACAGTTAACCTTAAAGTTGCGGAAATTGTTTACAAGCTATAGTGACATTGACTTCAATTTATCTCGATTCTAAAAAGTCTGAATAGCCGCAAACCAGTTTTTATTGAGAAATTTATGAAATATAAAGTAAGTAAAATAATCTCCATATACTATATACTGTGCACAAATGTCTAGGGATCAACCTATTTAATAGAAATGACTTAAATCTTTACATA